>NC_136015.1:26145498-26162998 GCF_048128805.1 Centroberyx gerrardi | reverse complement strand
TGTGTGTGTGTGTGTGTGTGTGTGTGTGTGTGTGTGTGTGTGCGTGCTGCAGCGGAGGAGGAAGAAGCTGCCGGAGAAATAAATGTTTTCAGAGTCTTTTACATGTACGACTCGTTACCCGTGACACGTCCTTTCAGATGGAAATGTGTATTGATTTAAATAGTCGACTGTTTTAAATATGTCAGAATTATGAAAACGACAAGATGCCTGAACGTCACCTGGTTGCACAACACAGTTCAGTTTCCTTCAACACTCTGCTGCAGTTTAACAAGTCTTTCATCCGTCTCTCATCCTGTCTTCACATCGGGTTTTCTTCACAGTTCGCTATAAAAGTCAAGTCTCAAGTCTAAATGTAGAACAGCAAGTCAAGTCAGAACAAATCAAGAGTCCAGTATCAATTTAATATCTTAAAGAAAACTAAATATCTAGGACTTTTCAATGCAATATGGTTTTAATAGGATAAAAACTTGGTAAGAGCATCATGAGTTTGATTTCTATAATCAGTTTCAACTTCAATAAATTCAATCATTCCATACAAATTCAGAAAACAGAATTTAAATTCAGTCGTCCGCTGGAGCAAATCTCATCACTTTCAATCTAAGTCATTTACACAAACACAAGATCTCAAGTCAAGACTTTAGAAACCTTTTCAAGTCATCAAAGTACAAGTCAGAGTCAAGTCCCAAGTCACCAGAACCCAAGTCAAGTCAAGTCTCAAGTCTTCTCTTCATGCATCAAGTCAAGACTCAAGGAATTCAAACTGAGACTTGAGTCCAAGTCATGTGACTCGAGTCCCCACCTCTACATTTCCCTGTAGCACCCAACATTATGCAGCATGAAACGTGGACCCTTTGCTAACTTTTAGTCCCTAGATTGGTTTATAAAATAGTTTAGGTTTGTAGTCTCCACTAACTCGTCCGAGGACCATGAGCATAAAAACGAGATTGAGAGTTAAATGAACTATATTGATTGTTTTTAATCAATTGTGTTATTACCTGCAGGACAAAGCTTCTATTATTTAAAGGACTCGTTTAACTTGTCCAATGATTATTTAGGCGAAAAACATAATTAACAAAATATCTGGATAAAAAGAAACATAACATCGATCAGCTGAGTTAAACAGCCAATGGCGTACAAGAAAATTTGGGGTGGGACCAAGGGGGGCCAATCAGATTGTTACTGACAGGGATTCTCTGTTATCATCCATGTTGGTGATCAGGTTGTTCTTTAAGTTTGTTTATTGGGCCTTGCTAGCCACATGGCAGTTAGCCAGTAATGCTAGCTAGCTAACATTAGCTTAACATAAACAGAATTTAAAGCTTTTTTTCTGCTTGTGTACTACTAAATTGATATTGTGAATAATAGAATACTGACAATATATAACATAAATATCCAGTTTGACAATGATATATAGTAATATAGGCGAGTATTATTCATGTCGGTTAGCCGTTTTTATGGTTTGTTTGCGGAGCTTGCTAGGTTTAGCTAGCATAAAGAAGCTGGAGGTCTGCAGCCTGTCTTTAACTCGCAGGATCAGTCTGGTGTGCAGAGATGCTGTCAGCCAGGCTGGTGGGAATAAATATCTTTTCCTATTTGAATATTCTCGCTCTATTCAAATTTTTACCCTAAAGTTCTCTGCATACAGTAGGCTGACTGACTCATGCGTGCTGTAGGCCCACAGCTGCTGCATACAGGAACCATTTAATGAATATTATGAATATTATGGAAATATTAACCTTCCTACACTTCTTACATCAGCTGCTTCTTCTAAAGAAAACGTACACTTGACTTGCTACATAAAAACCAAACTTGAATTACAGAGCTAATAATTAATTCTGACAAGTGTGTGTCGGGGCATGTATGCATTCACACAGTCAGTGTCTTGTGTGTGTGTGTGTGTGTGTGTGTGTGTGTGTGTGTGTGTGTGTGCAGGCTGTTTTGCAGTCGGTGCAGACTATATTTGGTCATGAACAAACTGCAGGCGAGTGAAAACACTGAGCCATGAAGTCATGTTGTAAAAATGAATTATTATGATGCAACATGCAGATGGAGGCGTGGTTTATCAGACACTGAATCATAATTCACTGAAACATGGTTCAATATTGATGCCATGCTGCAGAAACGGCATCTTTCTTTCTTTGTTTTTTCTTTCTTTCTTTCTTTCTTTCTGTTGGTTTTTGTCTCCCTATCAAGAGAAGGAAAGGAGGAGGACAGAGAGGAAGGGAGTGCAAGAGAAGGAAAGGAGGGAGAGGAAGAAGAGAGGAAGGGAAAGAGGTCGGAAAGGCGGGTGAGAGAGAGAAGGAGGGAAGGAGATAGAGAGGGTAGGAGGTAAAGAAGGAGGGAAGGATGGAGAGGGGTGAAGAGAGAGATGGGGAGAGGAAGTGAGAAAGAGAGGGATAGGGAAGGAGAAAAGAAAAGAGGAGGAAGAGAGAGGGAGAAAGGCAGGGTAAAGAGAGAGGAAAGGAAGGAGGAGAGGGAATAAGAGAGGGAGGAAGAAAGGAATGAAGGGAAGGAGAGGAAGATGGAGGTGATGGAGGAAGAAAGAGAAGAGGGACAAAGGAGAGAGGAAAGGAGAGAGAGAGGGGGAAGCAAAAAGAGAAAGAGAGAGGTAAGGAGTGAGAGGGAGGAAAGAGATTAGGGGAGAAAGAGAAGGAAGGAGGTAAAGAGGGATGATGAAAGAGAAGGAAGGGGAGAAAGAGAGGGAGGGGAGAGAGAGGAAGGGCAAATAAGAGAGGAAAAGAGGGATGGAGGGAGGAAAGGAGAGATAAGGGAAGGAAGGATGTAAAGAGGGATGAGGAAAGAGAGGGAGGAATGGATAGAGGGAAAGAGAGAGAATTGGAGAGAGGGAGGGAGAGTGCAAGAGAAGGAAAGGAGGAGGACAGAGAGGAAGGGAGTGCAAGAGAAGGAAAGGAGGGAGAGGAAGAAGAGAGGAAGGGAAAGAGGTCGGAAAGGCGAGAGAGAGAGAAAAGGAGGGAAGGAGATAGAGAGGGTAGGAGGTAAAGAAGGAGGGAAGGATGGAGAGGGGTGAAGAGAGAGATGGGGAGAGGAAGTGAGTAGAAAGAGGGATAGGGAAGGAGAAAAGGAAAGAGGAGGAAGAGAGAGGGAGAAAGGCAGGGTAAAGAGAGAGGAAAGGAAGGAGGAGAGAGGGAATAAGGAAGAAAGGAAGAAAGAGGAATGAAGGGAAGGAGAGGAAGATGGAGGTGATGGAGGAAGAAAGAGAGGAGGGACAAAGGAGAGAGGAAAGGAGGGAGAGAGAGGGGGAAGCACAAAGAGAAAGAGAGAGGTAAGGAGTGAGAGGGAGGAAAGAGATTAGGGGAGAAAGAGAAGGAAGGAGGTAAAGAGGGATGATGAAAGAGAAGGAAGGGGAGAAAGAGAGGGAGGGGAGATAGAGGAAGGGCAAATGACAGAGGAAAGGAGGGATGGAGGGAGGAAAGGAGAGATAAGGGAAGGAAGGATGTAAAGAGGGATGACGAAAGAGAGGGAGGAATGGATAGAGGGAAAGAGAGAGAGAATTGGAGAGAGGGAGGGAGAGTGAAGGAAGCAAGGGAAGGAATGAAGGAGGTAAGGTGAGAGAGAGAGGAAGGGAGAGTGATAGAAAAGAGAGAGGGAGGGAAAGAGAGAGAGAGAGAATTGGCAGAGAGAGAGAGAGTGATGGCTTTGTTCCATCTCTCTTGGGAGTGCTGAGTGTGTGTGTGTGTGTGTGTGTGTGTGTGTGTGTGTGTGTCTGTGTGTCTGTGTGTGTGTGTGTGTGTGTGAATGACTTAATTGTCGACACATCCTCCGTCTCTGGCTCTCAGCTCTTATTGACTTAGCCACTTCCCAACATGGCCGCCCGCCAAACACACACACACACACACACACACACACGCACACACACACACACACACACACACACACACACCTCCCTCTCGCCCAAACACACTCTCTTTCCCACTAACTCTCCCTCTCTTTCTCTCCTCTTTGAGGTGCCAACAAGCTCTTTCTCTCTCTCTCTCTCTCTTTCTCACACACACACACACACACACACACACACACTTCTCTCCGCCAAACGCACACACGCACACACTCTCTTTCCTCTCCAACTCCCTCTCTCTCTCATTTTGTCTCTCTGTTTGAGGTGCTGTCTCTCTAACACACTGCCTGTCTCTCACTCTCTCACACACACACGCACACACACACACACACCACACACGCACACACACACACACACACACACACACACAGCAGCAGTGACCTCTGTGTCTATGAAGCAGCTCTTCTCGCTCTATTGATTAGCTGCTGGCAAAAAAATAACACCCTGTCCCCAGGTGTGTGTGTGTGTGTGTGTGTGTGTGTGTGTGTGTGTGTGTGTGTGTGTGTGTGTGTGTCCACGATTTTGCCCACGTATGACTCTTTTGCATGTGTGTATCTGCATTATCATTGCCGTGTGTGTGTGTGTGTGTGTGTGTGTTTTGCAGCACGCTGGCTGCTGATGCAGTGTGCTGACGGCTGGCTTAGAGCAGATAGGAACTTAATGCCGCATGCAGACGACACACACACACACACACACACACACACACACACACACACTGTGAGGGAGATGCTTGCTTTTTCATATTTCACTTTTATTGTCATTACCAGATTTTATTGTTGTTGCCTTTCTCTTCTCCTTCTTTTTCCTTGATCTATTATTTTGCCTTCTTCAGAGAGAGAGAGAGAGAGAGAGAGAGAGAGAATCAGAGTGAGTGATTCCAGATTTGCTTTGGACGAAAATAGAGGGAGGTGATGACCTTAAAAGGAGAGAGAGACAGAGAGAGAGAGAGGGAGAGGGAGGGAGAGAGAGAGAGCGAGAGAGAGAGAGGGAGGTTTTCCAGAAGTTTCCAGCTGTGAAGTCTCTCCTGACCTCGTCCTCCATCAGTCCTTCACGTCAGATTAAATAGAAAACACTGAACTCAGGCTGCGTTCAACACTCAGCATGTTCTGATCGGTTTCTTCTCCTCCTTCAGTTGGTTTGTCCAGGTGAGAACGATGACCTTTGACCTCTGGTGGCACCAAATAACGGCAGCGAGAGTCTCAGTCCTCTAACAGGAGAACTGACACTCCGACTGCAGGGAACCGCCCCGAAACACAAGGGATTATGGGTAGAAGGAGACGGAAAGCCTAGCAGGACAAAATGAAGTCTGGACTGATGCTCATATTCAGCTACTTCTTCATGTGTTCTGAACCGGTCTGAACACCACAGAAGAAGAGACAGACGAGTCCATCATGTTAGATAAAGTGTCATGTTGAGAAAAGCAGCAAATCTTCGCATCTGTGAAACTGGAACCAGCAAATATTTGGTCTTTTTACTTGATAAATGACTAAAACAATTGATTTCTGTCAATCGACTGATCAATTAATCGACTGATAGTTTCAGCTCCAACTGTTTTTATATGAATAATAATGATCGAACCGGTAAATCTACATCGTCTCCGTCTCCTCTTTCCTCTCTTCTTTCCTCTCCTCTTTCCTTTCCTCTGTCCTTTGTATGTCCTCTCCTCTTTCCTTTCCTCTTTCCTCTGTCCTCTGCTCTGTCCTCTCCTCTGTCCTTTCCTCTTTCCTTTCCACTTTCTTCTTTCCTCTCCTCTTTCCTTTCCTCTGTCCTCTCCTCTTTCCTCTCCTCTTTCCTTTCCACTTTCCTCTCTTCTTTCCTCTCCTCTTTCCTTTCCTCTGTCCTCTCCTCTGTCCTTTCCTCTTTCCTCTCCTCTGGCCTCTCCTCTTTCCTTTCCTCTGTCCTCTCCTCTTTCCTTTCCTATTTCCTTTCCTCTCCTCTTTCCTCTGTCCTCTGCTCTGTCCTCTGCTCTGTCCTCTCCTCTTTCCTCTCCTCTTTCCTCTCCTCTGTCCTTTCCTCTTTCCTTTCCACTTTCTTCTTTCCTCTCCTCTTTCCTTTCCTCTGTCCTCTCCTCTTTCCTCTCCTCTTTCCTTTCCACTTTCCTCTCTTCTTTCCTCTCCTCTTTCCTTTCCTCTGTCCTCTCCTCTGTCCTTTCCTCTTTCCTCTCCTCTGGCCTCTCCTCTTTCCTTTCCTCTGTCCTCTCCTCTTTCCTTTCCTATTTCCTTTCCTCTCCTCTTTCCTCTGTCCTCTGCTCTGTCCTCTGCTCTGTCCTCTCCTCTTTCCTCTCCTTTCCTCTCCTCTGTCCTTTCCTCTTTCCTTTCCACTTTCTTCTTTCCTCTCCTCTTTCCTTTCCTCTGTCCTCTCCTCTTTCCTCTCCTCTTTCCTTTCCACTTTCCTCTCTTCTTTCCTCTCCTCTTTCCTTTCCTCTGTCCTCTCCTCTGTCCTTTCCTCTTTCCTCTCCTCTTTCCTTTCCTCTGTCCTCTCCTCTTTCCTTTCCTATTTCCTTTCCTCTTTCCTCTCCTCCTTCCTCTGTCCTCTGCTCTGTCCTCCTCTTTCCTTTCCACTTTCTTCTTTCCTCTCCTCTTTCCTTTCCTCTGTCCTCTCCTCTTTCCTTTCCACTTTCCTCTCTTCTTTCCTCTCCTCTTTCCTTTCCTCTGTCCTCTCCTCTTTCCTCTCCTCTGTCCTCTCCTCTGTCCTTTCCTCTGTCCTCTCCTCTTTTCTGTCCTCTCCTCTTTCCTCTCCTCTGTCCTCTCCTCTTTTCTTTCCTCTGTCCTCTCCTCTGTCCTCTCCTCTTTCCTCTCCTCTGTCCTTTCCTCTGTCCTCTCCTCTTTCCTTTCCTCTGTCCTCTCCTCTTTCCTTTCCTTTCCTCTCCTCTTTCCTTTCCTCTGTCCTCTCCTCTGTCCTCTCCTCTTGTCCGTCCTCTCCTCTTTCCTTTCCTTTCCTTTCCTCTCCTCTCCTCCATCGGCAGACTCCATCCTTGTCGGTTCATCCGGTGATTTTCCGGTTCCAGGTGGTGAAATGAGGTAGAAAACAGAAAAGGGAACGAGGGAGCAGCGGAGGAGAAGACCTTATCTTACACAGAAATAGTTTTTATTCCAAAATAAGAAATCCACTATTTGGGGGGAAAGAAAAAAAAAATGCAGTCTTCTCAGACGAAATGATTGCTGGCATGGAAAGTGCAAGTCATTACTGGAGCGATGAGTCATTTTAAGAGCCTGGCGTGGAAAAAAGGAGGCAGTCTTCAGTATTTTGGAAACCTCGACTGCTGAATAAATCCGGTTCTAACTGAATTATGTGGCGGCAGCGGGGGGTGAGGGGGGAGGAGAGACTCGGCGTTGAGTCCCTCGAGTCGGCAGGCGTTCGCCCCGCTGAAGTGTTTCGTAGATATGTGATTATAAATTAATACCAAGTTTTAATAGCTTGAGACTCAACTTGATGCATGAAGAGAAGACTTGAGACTTGACTTGACTTGGGTTCTGGTGACTTGGGACTTGACTTTGACTTGTACTTTGCTGACTTATCAACTAGAAACATTTCAGAGGATGTGATTGTCTTTTTAACGATTCAACGATGAACTCCAGGAGTCAGCAGGTAATGACACCGAATACCAGAGGCGGGGACTCCAGTCACGTGACTTGGACTCGAGTCACAGTTTTAATTGCTTGAGTCTTGACTTGATGCATGAAGAGAAGACTTGAGACTTGACTTGGGTTCTGGTGACTTGGGACTTGACTCTGACTTGTACTTTGATGACTTGAAAAGGTTTCTAAAGTCTTGACTTGAGATCTTGTGTTTGTGTAAATGACTTAGATTGAAAGTGATGAGATTTGTTCCAGCAGACGACTGAATTTAAATTCTGTTTTCTGAATTTGTATGGAATGATTGAAGATGATCGATATTGAAGTATAGATTTGTTACACTTACTGGGAAAAACAATACCATTACTTATGATTAAGATATGTATATATTAAGATATGTAAAGTTTTTATGGAACACTACTAACACATGCGAACTGTCTGAAAAGTTTCCTCCCAAATCAGTGCACATACATTTTTTGTGGTGGATTTTGCCTTTAAGTTTGTTGAGGCTCCATCATGGGCGACAGGAAGTGGTTTACAGTGTAAACAGGAAGGCAGATGTCACAGTTGGGCTGCGGTAAACAACAGTAAACAACAGTAAAGCTAAACAACAGCAACAGTAAACTACAGTAAAGTCTGAAATGGAGGAGGAGGGGGAGCAGAGTTATTCTCTCTCTCTCTCCCTCTGTCTCTGTTTTCTCTTTCCCTCCTTCTTTGTCTGTGCAGTCCGACATCTGTTTCATGTCTGTCAAGCTGGAAGTGAGAGAGAGAGAGATTAGGAGAGAGAGAGAAAGAGAGAGAGAGAGAGACAAGAAAAACAGCATAGTTGTAATGCCTGAATTGTCTGTTCTGGCTTGGGAACAATCTATTTTTAAAACTCAGAAATATTTACAGCGAGGCTATGTGTGTGTGTGTGTGTGTGTGCGTGTGTGTGTGTGTGTGTCTCGGGGGGGTGTTGACCTTCAAAATGTGTTATTTGCACCATCCACGCATGGGGGAAAACAACATTAAAATTAAATGACATAAAAATGGAGAGTAAATGAAGCAAAGAAGCGTTTCTCAGCTGCTTGTGTATACATGTGTGACATTTTGTATATGACATTTATTTATTGGACGACTCTCCAGCAGGAGTCGAACCCCCGAGTCTTATTGAGCTACACAGGGTCACTCTATTTGAAATAAAATAAAACAGAAGAGAGAGAGAGAATCTAAACATAAAACATTGTGGAGAGAAAGAGATATGCTGAGTTTCCATCCAATTATTCCTTTGTGATTTATGATTAAATCAATCAAATTATCAAATTAGAAAAGATGACTGGAAATGTCAAAATTTTAAAAAATGTTCCCAATATTGTAAAGTTTTGCGCTGACTTGAAACGGAAAACCGAGAAATGATGCAAGAAATTGCGTTGGAAACACATTCGTTGAATAAATGAAGACATACGTATAATCGGCCTGACGAATGTGTCACTTTTATTGTACAAATGTCAAAATTCGTTACAATTTTCCCAATATTGTAAAATTTTACGCTCACTTGAAGCAGGAAACCCAAGAAATTATGCGAGAAATTGCATTGGAAACACATTTGTTGAATAAATAAAGATGTAAGTTTGGTATAATCAGTCCAATGAATGTTTCAGTTTTATTGTACAACGGTTGAAATTTGTTTTGGACGTTCAGGAATGTTTTGCATAAAATGTCTGTCCGCCATGATCTGTAGAAATGTCGTACTAGCTGCTTGTATGGCCTTCACTTTCACCAAGTGCATTTCTGTTTTCATCTTCACATGAAAGCATGAAATATAGCCGACTCGGCACAATCCTAATCCTAAAGCCTTTGATAGGGAGCTTTGGCCGTTAATTTCTAAAACAGCAAAAGCTTTTGGATTCCACCCCAAGTTAATTTCATGGATACAATTAATGTACAAAAATCCTGTAACTCAAGTCAAGGTCAGTGGTCCCCTATCAAGGCCATTTCAAATCCATAAAGGGACCAGACAAGGGGGTCCGCTTTCCCCTCTGATCTTTGCTATCTGCATGGAACCTCTTGCAGAAGCAATACGACAACAAGACAATGTAATTTAAATGACAGCAAATGTGAATCTATAACCAAAGGTAAACAACTGATAGGAAACCTTAAAGACGAATTTAAATTAAAATGGAACCAGAATAAAATAAAATATTTAGGAATCATGATTGGTAAGGATCTGAATCCTAATCCATTGTTGAAAGACTCTTTGCATTTTCCTGCCGAATGTTTCTCCGACATCCAGGAAGCCGACTCATCCACTTAAACCCCGCTGATGGTAACGCGCCTCATTTGCATTTTATTTTTTTTGCAGCGTTTCAAAAGTTTGTGTAAAATCCGCCTGACAGTTGGATAGAAGCTTAGCTGCAGCCTCAGACTGAGAGACGAACTGACAGAGAGGGAAGTGACAGAGGAGGAAAAACAGAGAGCGAGAGAGAGAAAGAAGGAGAGTGATTTCTAAAATGCCCTAATTGCACCGCTCAGATCAAATGAAAGAAAAGAGCATTTGATGGAAGTGGAGACAAGAAAATGAGGAGGAGGAGGAGGGGAAATGACAAGAGAGGAGGAAGAGCGTAAAACGAGGAGAGACAGTGAAATGAAAGAGAGAGAAATATTCCTCCACACTGCAGCCGGCTGCTCCAGTTTCCCTCAGACCAGGAAGTCACTGCAAAACAACGACAAATGAGGTCAATGTACACGCGTCCAAATGAGGACAATGTTTATGAGGTCAGTTGTTGCTTGTCCAAATAAAGGCAATGTACACATGTGGTCAATTAAAGGACGACACTGAGTTTTGGGGAGTTTGTCCCATTGGTCTCCATACCTACTGTCAGTCAGAGACAAAAGGAGGCAGTCTTCTCTATTTTGGAAACATCGACTGCTGCATAAATCCGGTTCTAACTGAATTATGTGGAGGCAGCGGGGGGTGAGGGAGGAGGAAGACCGACCTGTGACCCGAAAACCCGGGTCAGAGTCCCTCGTGTCGGCAGGTGTTCGCCCTGCTGAAGTGTTTCGTAGATATTTGAACACAAAGTCTTAATCGAGACTTGATGCATGAAGAGAAAACTTGAGACTTGACTTGCACTCTGATGACTTGAAAAGGTTTCTAAAGTCTTGACTTGAGATCTTGTGTTTGTGTAAATGACTTAGATTGAAAGTGATGAGATTTGTTCCAGCAGACGACTGAATTTAAATTCTGTTTCTGAATGAGACACTTAACATCAAAGGAGTTTGGACCATTATAGCACTGATGGTTATACAGCTGTATCTGGTGAAGGCTCGGCTCTTGAGGAAGCTCCCAAATGAATCCAAGCAGCTTGTGAGAGATTCTGCAGGGAGCGGACTAAACCCCCCCCAAGGCATAATAGACATATCATAATAATATGAAACCAACATAAAACCAACCATGCACAACATCCTGTGAACAGATAACAGCAGGAGGAGGTGGAGGTCGACAGCAGCAGAATGATCAGCAGTGTGAGTTGGCAGATTATAAAGACCGCCTCAGGACTTGTTTGAATGTGATTGGTGATGAGAGTCAGCTGTTTGGATTGGACAGCTGATAGCCAATCACCTGATATCCAATCAGTTGGTAGCGTGCAGGACTTCAGTGTTCTGCCTGGACTAACGCGATGCTCCATATGTGACGAGGAGATTGACACCAAAATCATCTGTGTCTCTGGTGGATTGCTCTGTCTGCATGCTAACGCTTTAGCATACAGTAGGCTATGTTCAGTAATTGTAGACGATTAATATCATCCAAAGTGTGAAGATAAACCTTTCAGTAATCCAAAATTGGTGTTGTTTTTTATTCTCTGGCCTGTAGATTCATAACTTCTGAAATCAAAATCTCAATCTTCATCATCCGTTACGAATCAAGCACAAAAACTTTAGCCAGCTAGCTAGCTGTCTGGCTAACTTCACTCACTTCATGTGTAAACAAAGATCTTCTGCCGCTGAAAGTTCATCTTTTTGTTGAATTTTTTGTCTCTTTTACCAGCCGAGCCTGGCAGGTTTCGATGTGTCATTAAAATGAACTAACGCTCCGGCTATAGAGCTGCAACAAGTTCTCATTTTCTCACTTTTAGGAGAATGCTAATCGCCTACAGATGCTAAAGTGTTAGCATGCTGACCGGACAGAGTTCTCTACCAGAGACACAGGGTTTGGTGTCAGTCCTCTTATCACATACTGGGTGAGAGGAGACCAGTGGGACAAAGACCTAAAAAGTGGGTGTAGTCCTTTAATTCTCAATCAAATACGATCAATATATACATCAGTAACACTCCACCAAGTCCAAATGAGGTCAGGAGCACTTAACACTAAATAAGGCTTTGTTGTTTTTTAAAGGACTGCAGGTGAATTTAATTCGCTAGTTGATGAAATTAAAAACACTTTCACAGGCTGGATCTTTTAGATTTTCTTCTGGATTTCTGATTTTTCTTCTAGATTTTAGAAACCGACTGAACTTCAGGTAACGATTTTGATTTTTTTTTGTCATGGAAAAAAAGAAGAACAAAATCCAAGGCATTCTCCTCTGTATGAAGTTTGAAAAGCCTTTATTATTCTTGGCTGTTTCATGTTAAATTGTCAGACGCAGGTGTTTGGAGCCTCCTGTATGTTTCATCGCTCTCTGAAGGCACGGCGGTGCGTTTTCTTACATTTTAACACGAAACAGCCAACAATAATAAAGGCTTTTTAACTTTATACAGAGGAGAGGACCTTGGATTTGTTCCTCTTGTTTCCTCTTCATGTGGACTCTACACTGGATATGTAACGTAGTTTATAGGAAGTTGTTGCAGCAGTGTAAACAGTCAGTAAACCAGTCAGTAAATGTCTGAGCAGCCTGAGGACAGAATATTCAAATGTTAAAATATTAAAATACAGCAGCTGTCAAACTTCACAACCTGCTGTTCAGCTCAATAGATTTTGATGGAGCTGATAGCAACGAGACAGACAGGCAGTAGTCTTTACTCTGTGTGTGTGTGTGTGTGTGTGTGTGTGTGTGTGTGTGTGTGAGCGGCGACCCCCCCCCCCCTTCATTTTCCAGAGGTAATAGTTTGGATCACGGCTCAGCGCTCCCATTCATACACAACCATGTCCACTTTAATTAGCTGACCAAAATGCACACACACACACACACACACACACACTGTCTGTCTTTCTATGACTGTCTCTATTGCGTTTCCGTCTGTCTGTTTCACTGTCTCTCGCCCTTTCTCTCTCTCTGTCTTTGTCCACACACACACACACACACACACACAAAGACTAATTTATGCAGACACACACCTAGAAAAACACACATGCACACACACACAGTGGATTAGCTTCTCTTTCTTCCCTTACTGTACATTAGCATGCCAATCTACAGCTATAAAGAGTGTGTGTGTGTGTGTGTATGCGTGTACTTGTGTGTGTTTTTCTGTGAAAATCTAAATATTAATGTGTTTGTGTGAGTGTGTATGTTTCTCTATATGTGTGTATCTGTGTGTATGTTTGTGTGTACGTGTTTATGCATGTGTGAAAGTGTGTGTGTGTGTGTGTGTGTAACATATATCCTCTCAACAAGCCTATTCATATTCTCCTAAATGGATAACTGCCCAGTGTCAGTCCTCTTATTTCTATTCAACTTATTCTATTGTCATCTACTGTGTGATGCTCTGTGTTTATTCTCCCGTCTTCGGCAAGATATTTTCTGTTCTGCTCTACTCTGTTTTCAAAGTCTCTTATTGTGGATTAATCACTCCGGCAGAAAAAAGCACTCTCGTCTCATGATAGAGAGAAGAATAAAAATAAAACCTTCACTTCACTTAAAGGCATGTATCATTTTTAAAATCAATATTTCATTCAAATAAAACGTCGTCTCTTGGTCTAATGACTGTAAACCAGTGAGTCCACGTTGGAGTCGATTATTCTCCTCGATTATCTCACTCCGGTAGTATTGTTAGCTCTAGTGTTTCTCCACAGTAAGACTACATTTCCCATCAGCCCCGTTGCTTTCTCCCCCCTCCCCCTCCCTGAAGAGGATCAACATGTTGGGAGCATGGACTGTAAACCAGATGGAGTAGTGAGTTTTGAAGCCAAAAGATCAGGTTTACGATCGCCGCCATGTTGACATTTTTTTCTGTCAATCACTAGGAAAACAACCCCGTTTTAGAACCCTTATATCCCGTTAATGACGCAATTATTTTGAAAATCTAAATATGGACACACTTTAGAAGAAGTGAAATTAGCTGCTGAGACCAAAACCTCTTGTGGAAAAAATGTATTGACTTTATATTTTATCAGAAGTCGGTTTGTGGTCCGTTGACTTCATGCAGTTGGAGGTTTGGAGTCTTTTCTGGACTTTCGAGGAGCTGCTGCCACTTCCTTATTGGCTTCAAAATTCACCCGTGATCTCTCCATCTTCCTTTCCCTCCTTCCACCATCTGCTGCCAGAAACTCTTTCAGCTTTAGCTCCGTTTGCTCTGGAAGAACAGAAGAAGAACCTCTTCCTGTTTTGTGCCGTAAAGCGATCCAGCAGATTTCCCTCCAGATCCACCAGGTGGAGAAACTATGGAGGATGCAGAGTAGAGGCTGGTAGAGGCTGACGATGGTCTTGTTTGTTTACATTAAGTATACTAATGTCTCTAAATGAATATGTTAATGATTTATCAGTGTTAAAATGCTACACCTAGCACCTATAACAATATGAAACTCGTTTTTCCAGAGTTTCAGCTGCAGCAGATAAAGACAGCGATCTGATCTGTGATGAAAGATGAACTGAAGGCAGCATAAATTGTCACTTGATGCTCATGGCTGAATATTTTAGAAATCCAGATGATTACCTCCCTTTTAAAATGTCACTATTTTGTCAGTAAATGGCGGCGGATAGCTGATAACTTCAATTATATTCAGTGTAGTGAGTTTTATTTTCATGCCAGCCGTCATTTTGACAAGTTATGTGTCACATTTTCCAGCAGGGAGGAGATTTCATGTCTGACACACCATTTCTCTAATTTTCAGTTTAAGTCGTCCTCAGATCGACCTCCTGAACTCCCCCGCAGGGCAGCAGTGACATCATGCTTTACCCGACAGGTCAAAGGTCAGAGAGACGTTCAGGTGTCGGTCGGCTAATGGAGTTTTCTCCATGTGAAAGCAGCCGCGGGCCGTGACTCCTTGACACTGACTGATGGTCTGATGGTCTGATAGAGAGAGAGCGCTGGTTTAAAGGCCGATAAATCAATTTAACATCAAACTGATAGGAACGATGTGTTCAGGTGTCACAGCAAGGTGGAGGATTGTTCAGCGCCGGCGGAGGTTCGTCCTCTCCGAGCGTCTTCTGGATGAGCGTCTGGTTGAGAGTCGAGCGGTTCATTATCTTGGACACACACACGTACACACACACACACCAAACAGTAACCAGGCTTAAGAGGTCACAGGAGGAGAGAGCTGATTGGCCGTCGACCCGGGCTGGAATGTCGACATCATGTGCTCTGGTCTCCTTCAGTTCGTCAGCTTGGTGAACTTTGAACCCCGTCTTCAGATCAGAAAACCTCAGTGAAACTCTCAAAGTGGTGAGACTGGAAACACAGAGCCACAGTCAAATGTTCTGTTTTGAATATTGGATTACAACTTTCTGTACAAACCAGTATTGTTTTCAACCTCCTGTGAGGGAATAGCTGTTAGAACCACATTTACATGCTGTAACTGACAGCTGGTCGGCTCCTCCAGCGTTAAACTGAGGAACAGTCTTAACATCAGCCGGTCAAACGTCAGCATCACACTTCCATAAATCCAGATTCTCTACGGTCCGGGGATCCTTCATGGCTGTGATGTGAGGATCGTGTGAAAATTAGCTGCTAAGGTGTGACAGTTCATAGTGAAAGTTTTCCACACTAATACCTTTACTTCCTTTTATTATTAAAGTGTAATATTTCTGCTTTCCGGAAGCATAATGACTAGTAAATATCAGCAGGTTCCTGAATGTTAGAGAGTGAAACAAAGTGAGCAGATTTCTACATTCAGAAACACAGCAGCGGTCGAGGCTGAAGTCTCCTGCCACACCAAGGTCCCTTCAAAAATCTGGCAGTTTGTTTTTACCTTACCTATCAGCAAAAAACACACATCTGAAAATATACTTTTAGACTTAATTACTTATTGATAAGGTGTTCTGGTAAATTCGGCATGCATATAATCCTCCAAACAGCTCGAATTTTAACGGAGAGGACCTTTTAAGCGACTCCTGAGCTTCAATATGTTCCAACACAATCGTGATGCAAGAGTCCATCGTGAAAAACATGAAAACATGACAGAACGTTGATTGTTGTTGGTTTGTGAAACAGTCCAACCTGCCCAAAAATATGGGGGGGAAACACTTTTTTTTGGCATGAAAATGGTCAAATGTAATGATCGGCTTTTTACCTGCTTCAAAAACTCGGTCGAACCCGGAGCTGAATTTGCCTCTTCTTTCTTCTGTCCTCGCCTGCTGCGGGGAATCCTTCAAGGTGAACTCCTCAGCACCTGAACACCACCCGAACATGACAAGCTTCATCCCCAGACTCCCCCCCCCCCCCCCCCCCCCCCTCATTCGCTGGGGATATTTGTCTGGGACGGCGGCTTTTGTGTCTGAAGGAAGGGAAAAGTCAAAGGAAATAAAGTCCCAGAAGTGTCTGTTGTGGTTTTTAGCGGCTCAGACTGCAGCATGGATCTGCTTCAGAGCGGGTGAAAGGTCCCATCGACTTGTTTGTGTGGTTTGTTGTTGGCGCTTGAGGAGAGAGACGGAGAGAAAGAGGACGGAGGAGAAGCTTGGAAAAATGGGAGACGAGGAATATTTTGTGTATTTACTGGAGGGCGTCTCTTCCCCCTCTTCCTCCATCCTCCTCTTCCCTTCGGAGCCGTTCTCTCTCTCTCTCTCTCTCTCTCTCTCTGTACGGGAGAAAGAGAATCGCGTCGAACTCCATTGTAAATTCTGTCAGTTTTGCTTTTCTCCTCTCTCGCCGGCGAACGTCCGAACGCCTCGCCGCGTGACGCAAGACCCTGTTCTCCATCGCTCGGGGGTTCGCCGGCGAGTTGGGCGTCGGTGCGGCCCGTCCAGGCTCGGCCCGCCGCTCGCTGTTTTGATAAAACTTGGACGAACAGACTCTCCGGCCCTGGCCTTCGCTTCTTTGTTCATTTTCTGCACGTTTTGCCTTGTTCAAATCATGAGATCAGCTGGGAAAACTGATCTGTAACGCTGTTCCCTCCCTCACAATTAGTTACATTAGAGTTACAGCCCTTTCAAAAAAGTCACATGTGAGCTCAAAGCACATTTGCTTTTTAGACACGTTTGTTTACATGTGTGAACATATTTTTTTCACGTCGTATTCTGACATCATGTAACTATCGGTACGACTTTCACCTCTGAAACTGAACTGAATCAGTTCATAGGTGAAAAGTGTTTTTTTCCTACATGTGAACTTTTTTTTTTTCCACCTGCCAGTACATGTGACATGATTTGCCTCTCATTTGAAAATTGAATTCGCAGGTGAAAATGTCGCTTTCACATCTGAAAAACCAACATGTGTCAAAAGAAAACATCGCTGTTGAAAACGTTTGTAGGATTGCTTGCTGCTCTGTGGGTTGAGAAAATCCTGTGACCTCTGGGCTGATGAAACCCTTTAAAAACACATTAATAAAGGTCAAAAATGGATCATTTAACTCACCTTAATGTTTTTATTTAATGAACCTTACGCTGCTAAATTTCAGGGTTTTCAGTCTGAAGTCTCGTAGAAATAGAGAAACAGAGGAAGGCTTGTCTTGAGCTGTCTGCAGGAGCTGAGCAACACACACACACACACACGCACACACACACACACACACACACACACACACACACACCACCCCCGAGCATTAGCAGCAAGCTATAGTGTTGAAGTTATTTAATGTTCAAGTCTCTCTCTGTCTTAATCTGTTGTTCTCGCTCTCTCTTGGTCAGTCCTCTCTCTCTCTCTCTCTCTCTCTCTCTCTCTCTGTCTCTGTCTCTCTCTGTCTCTCTCTCTCTCTCCCTCTCCCTCTCTCTCTCTCTCT
>NC_136015.1:26133097-26145298 GCF_048128805.1 Centroberyx gerrardi | reverse complement strand
GTTAGCAGACATTTACCAACTGACCCAGGAACGCCACGTCTCAAGCATTTAAAACTGTGACTCGAGTCCAAGTCATGTGACTCGAGTCCCCGCCTCTGGTTTCGGTGTCATTACCTCCTGACTCCTACAGACTGGTGAACGGATCAGGGCAGTCGTGTTCATCATCTGCTGTGTGAGCAGGTTGGAAACTGAATATCTAAAGAATTCATTTCCAAACTCCTCTGTGCATCAGAAAGTCACGACCCGGTGAAGTTAAAAAGACGATCACATTCTCCTGAAATGTTTCTAGTCGATAAGTAAAACGAAAAGATGCTGTTTCTGGGTTTAGAGAAGGTGTTTTGGAGTGTAAATGGTTCAGTTTGGGCGGGGCGTCCCGGTAAGGGATCCGGTCTTCCCACCAGCGCTGCACCTGTATTTGTTTCAACATGTTCTCTTGGCTCGTCTGGAAGCGTTTGGCTCTGCGCTGGAATGCAGGCCGCTCCGAAAACCACATTCTGCGCAAAAACCCATTTGGCTGACCGGTGTGTGTGTGTGTGTGTGTGTGTGTGTGTGTTGGCTGACCTCCAAGCTACCAGCGTCTGCCCGCTGCAAAACATGTGCAGGACGGCTGTGGCGCAATTAACAGTCAAGCTGTGCATGCGTGTGTGTGTGTGTGTGTGTGTGTGTGTGTGTGTGTGTGTGTGTGTGTGTGAGAGAGAGAGAGAGAGAGAGAGAATGTGCCACGTGTGTGTGTGTGTGTGTGTGTATGCAAAATATAGTCAGAATGTGTGTATTTGGATACGTGCCTGCTGGCTTGCCCTTTTGTGTGTGTGTGTGTGTGTGTGTGTGTGTGTGTGTATACATGTGTGTATATCGGTGCCTATACACCTGTATATAACCTCCTGCCCTTGTTTCTGTCCACACATCCTCTCTTTATGCATCTTCACCCATTGCATCCTTTATTCAGCTGAACTGGATCCAAACACACTGCGTTCACTCCCACTGGCCTCAGTACAACACGCACACACACACACACACACACACACACACACACACACACACACACTTCCACCTCCTATAGCCAGGACAATGTCTGGATTAGCGCCTTTGCATTCCAGTCCTAATCTCCTCTGTGCGCTAATGACCAGGACTGACGGATTTAAACAGAAAACCATTTGTGCACAGATGAAGACTTTTCATGGCATTTAAAGCTGCTTATAGACCGTTATGTATAGTGATGTCACACCCCCCCCCCCCCCCCCCCCCTTCTGGTGGCCATATTGGAGCTTTTCAGCTTTTCAACAGCTCATTGTGTTTCTGTCGTCTTAACAGAATTGAACAGACGGTTAATTTCTGTCTGTTTCTGACTGAACTGATCATTTCATCACTGATCCATCTGATTGATTTAGTGTTTAGATAATGTCAGCTTGTTAGCTAGCTAACCATAGCATCTGGTCAGCTAACATCACTGTCTTGTTGTTAACACATCTGATTAGCACACTAGCTAACGTAGCTAGTAGCGGCTAGCGTTAGCATGTTCACATTAACATCAGTGTATTTGCCGGCTAGTTAGCTAGCTAACAGTTTGTTCAGGTTAACTGAGCTGACTCTTCTCAAGCTACAACTCAGAGTGTTTTGGAGTAGAGACTAGGGCTAAAGACAAGACAGTTTACTGTGTCACAGTAACCAAATCCACCTTATCACACTATTCACTTTTACTGAGAACGTTACTGAATGGATCTACAGCCACACCACAACAAGCTGACTCAGCTGCTCTCTGCTTCTAGCTGCTTCTACAGATTTACACTTTATTAACTAACAGAATATTCTACAGTGTTCCTCCATATGGAGACACAGCTGGAGAACCGCTCTTGACTGATACCCTACAGTCTTCTTTCTGTATGTAATGAGACAGAAAAAGAAACTTGGGACAGAAATTTGCAATATATGCTAAAGGTCACGCGTCAGATTTAAACCACATGGTAATCACCTTAACCCGCTGAGGTTTAACACTCATACAGTACCCTAAATCTGCAGGAGGTGACAGATCTGACAGTTTTCATGCAGGAAGCAGTGGGAGATTTGCTCTTATTAACCCGAGCAGGGAGCAGTGTGTGGATGTGAAGCGAGGCGATGCTGGAAAAGAGCGTATACACACAAAACCTTGTCTGGGGGATCCAGTTGGTTTTTAATGGTATGGAAAAATAATGCAGTTTCTTATTTTCTCAGTTCCCCTACACTGTGCCAGAGTATAGTAGTGTAATTTTATTCAGCCATTTGGTTTGATCATATTTACCCATGGGAATAACAGGGAGGCAAACACAGAACTTGAATAGAAGTGTTATTCCCATTCAAATCAACGCTCCTGGACTGTCGGAGCGGCGGCCATTTTTATGTGAACTGTTGAGCGAGCTTCCACCAACTTACAAGTGAGAGCTGAGAGGTTTTACAGCAAGAACCAAAGCAGCTTCTCTGTCTCCTTGCTGCCATGGATTGCTAACATGCTAATGTTGACTAGAAGAGCTAGAGAGAGAAGTACAGTCTGTGATGAAGCTACGTTAGCCTCGTCGCTAACGTTAGCTTCCAGTTGAGTTCTGACAGTTTGCTAACAGACTCATCTGATCAGTTCTCACAGTGAGACAGACTTTACAGACTGACTTCTGTTGTCACCAGATCCATTTAGAAAATGAAACTGGTCCATAATGCACAAACTTTCATACACAGTAACAACAAAACATCAACAACAACATCTAGAAGAAGCAAACAACAAAAGTCAAATTGACAAGAAGCAACGACAGCAGATCTAAGAAAACATTTTACAGGTCTAAAATAGTTAGGACTAAAGCAGTTCTAGTCTAAAATAGATTAATATGATGGTAGTCCAAAAATATTTGCACAGTACAGAACTAAGATTGTAAAACTAAAGTAATACAAACTTAGAAAAAAAGTAACCCTCAAAGTAACCCTAAAACTTCCACTACAAACCCAAACCCCTTAACTTTATCCCTGAAATGTCCTTAATTTCTCCATGACATAAACATTAATTATCCATTAAAAATAACATAGATTTTAAAAAGTAAGGGTTTTCATGTCTTTTGCGCAGGTTTACAGGTTATTAATGAGTTATTAATGTAAAGTTTCTGTCTCCCTGCATTTTACATTAAATTAGAAAGTAAGAAGTCAAAAATGAAGGGGAGTTTAAAGAGTAACTAAACCACAAACCCAAATCTGTGGTGAAGCCTGACACCTAATGATGAAAAGTAGGGTACTGAACTGGCCATCTGCTATTGGCTGGTCTTTGTGCCAGGTGCAAGGTGATGTCACCACCTGTTGTACAAGGTGACATCACCATCACCTAGATGTCAGGCTTCACCACAGATTTGGGTTTGGGGTTTAGTTCCTCTTTAAGGAGGTTTTGATGGGGTCTCCTCCATTTAATAACTCCCTCAATTAATTTTAAAGGGATTTTGCATGAATTAGGTGAATTATTGTAAGGGTATTTAAGGGATTACTGGTTTGTAGAGTCCATATAGTCACTATTTTATGCTGAACTAGCCAAATCACCATGACAGCCAGTGGAAGAAGCATTGGCTAAGTGGCTAAGTATTGTTTCTCCTGAATAATACCTTAAAGAAGCACTAATTAAATTTCATAATTCATAAGGGGACTTCCACCTTTCACCTGCCCTCACATCACCCGCCGGTTACTTCTGTCAATAATCCTGAAGCTCATAGTTGTGATACGGCTGCTGCGGCTCGTCTCTCTGTTTGGTTTGCAGCCAGCGGGGCGTTTTATGTAAAGGAGGATGTCTTTTTTCATTAAGTCTTCCGCCGGATAAACAAAGGTAAAGTAAATTTGGGCTTCGGGAGCTTTTGGAAGCGGATGATTTCCCCTGCTGCACGCCGCAATCAAATCACAATCAAATTTTATTCGACGAGCGCATTTGCATGGAGCCGGAATTTGACTGAGGTCACTTGAGACTTTCATATAGTCTCTGTGTACGCATCTGCCGGGGACACACACACACACACACACACACACACACTCCCCTTTATCTGATTCTTCGATTACTTTTACTGTTTTTCTCTCATCTCTCTGCCTTTTCCATTTTCTCCCTCACTGCTCGTCTTCCTCTCTCTCTCTTTCTCCTTCACTACTCCTCCACCTCGCTCTCTCTCTCTCTCTCTGGTGCTATTCTTTATTGTTTTTTTGTTTTTTTAATATCTATCAAGCCTCTGTCGGCCTCCATCTAAACCCCTTCCCTAGCCTCCAAAGCTCAGTTCGGCTCTTCCGAAGCCTCTGAGGCCACGTTACCCATAATTCTCTATCTTACTTCCACTGATGGAAACCGCTGTATCCCTGGAGGCTTTTTTTTTTTTTTGGAAGCGACAGAATATTTCCCGGCCGGTGGAAAATGCGTCTAGAGTCCATCGGATGCGATGGCGAGCGCTGAAGCCGCGGGTCGAGACCTGTCGATGGTTTTCCAGCTTTTATCACGTTAGGAGATATTCGCTAGTTTTTCTTTGTCTTAGTTATTTTTCACTGTAAATGTTTTGAACCAAACTCTGTCGAAATATAACGAGTCACTCCCAGTAAAGAAGAGGGCACCTATTTTAAGCTGTAGTTGTATAAAATCAAGCTTTATTTTCCTTTTAATTTTAGCTATTAGTTAGCTATTGGTTGAAAGATTTATTTTGGAGAATAAAACGTGGAAATCGGATGCCCAGTGAACCAGAAACTTTAGCTTCAGCGAGCTTTCTTTACAGGCAGAACGCGAAAGTAACACCGAGCACAAAAGTCCTTTAAAAGGTCCCATTTTGTAGGAATTCAAGTTTTCCTCCATTCATACACAGGAACCAAACTGTCACAGGTTCGATCCCCGCAGCAGCAGAAGTGTCCTGCCGAAGTGTCCTTTAGCAAGAAACCGAACCCTCAACTAAGGCTGAAGAATTAATCTAAAAAAAAAAACAAAGAACAAAATCGCAATATGAACTTCTGCAATTTCCAAATCTCAGAGTCTGCAGTTAGTTTGGTCCAAACTGGATTTGTGAACAAGGAGAATCAAAACCTCAGACTCAAACTCAGTAAATCTGCTCACTCACATCTAGTTTTTTTTATTTTTTTAACAAAATCACTTCTCTTTAAACAATTTTAAAGTTCTAAAAGTGATGTGAATCGCAGTTTAAATCGCAATTGCAATATTCTGTCAAATAATCGCAATTCGATTTTTTTGTCAGCATCGTTCTCTCTCCGCCTGCCTGAGGATACGAGCGCCATCTAAACGCCCGAGATAATAAAGGTAATAAAATGGTAACCGCGTCGCCGGTGACCTCAGACCGCGTTTACCGCCCAATATTTTTACCACCGTTAAACATCCCCGGGTTTGGAAACGCAGCGGCTGCAAATCCCCGTTTCCTCCGGCAGCTTCAATAGGAAGCCGCTCAGATCCGTCACACTGTGTAATATCTGCCAAAGAGTCACGCTGAGCCCGGCCCGACACTGTGTGTGTGTGTGTGTGTGTGTGTGTGTGTGTGTGTGTGTGTGAAGTGGATCATGGTGGTGGGCTGCCCTCTTGCTCTCTCTTTACACAGGAAGAAATGATTTCCTCTCAAAGAAGTGGATGTGGGTTAGGGGGAGGGGGGGTGGTGGAGGAGAGGGAGACAGAGAAAGAGAGAGAGAGAGACAGAGAGAGAGAGAGAGAGAGAGAGAGAGAGAGAGAGACCATCTCAGTGTGAGTTTTCTCCTCACAGCTGTTGCTGAAAGCCGGTGCAGCTCGACCCAATCAGGAAGTCAACAGGGAGCTGCTGTGTGTGTGTGTGTGTGTGTTCGCTTGTGTGTGTGTGTGTGTGTGTGTGTGTGTGTGTGTGTGTGTGTGTGCGCTCATACAGAGCCACACTCCACATGTTTCTGGCAGTGAGAGGGCAAATGGCATGTTGAAAGGTCCCTGGCAACCTTCCACAATCTTCAAACACCCGCGTGTGTGTGTGTGTGTGTGTGTGTGTGTGTGTGTGTGTGTGTGTGTGTGTGTGTGTGTGTGTGTGTGTGTGTGTGTCCCTGCCTCCCCGTCCCTATCAACAGATGGTAATTGAGACAGATAGAGAGACTAATCCACACTATACTGTGAACATGAGCATGAAAACATAAAGGAGGCAGAAGGAACAGACTGCAGCCTTTTAATTAGCGGTTTGTGTTTCTGAGTCCGGAGCGTTTTACAGCAGCGGAGAGTGTGTGTGTGTGTGTGTGTGTGTGCGTGTGTGTGTGTGTGTGTGTGTGTGTGTGCTCGCTGTCAGCTGCTATCTAAGAGACAAAGTTTCAGCCGCTCGCTGTGATAAGAAACGTGGAAAAGGAAATGGCACGCTGGCTGCTCAGTATGCCGCTGCCGTGCAGAAACTGATCACAGAACATCATGGAGCATCAGCAGCCTCTGTTCTCAAGTGTGTGTGTGTGTGTGTGTGTGTGTGTGTGTGTGTGTTGAGTAGCCGTGTGTTTACTGCTGCTGCTGAATTATAAACTGGTGAACTCAACATGTTGGTTAACTCGGGTACAGCTGAACATTAAAGGGGCATTAAATCAATATTCCACTGAGTTTCTACATGGAAACCAGAATATAATCTGCTCACCAGGACCAGATCAGCTGGACCAGTTTGTAGCATCCAGGTTTTTTCTTCCCATTCATTTGAATGGAAACTGACATTGAACACGTTGGTGAACAGATTCAGCATCAGATCTGCTGTAAGACAACAAAGCATCCTGAGTCTGTTTCTGTTCTTGTTTTACACTAAAATTAGTATTTAAAACTAAAAGTAGATCCGGTCTCTCCTACATGGTATCCCTCCGCTGTGTTCTCTTCTATCAGTAAAAAAGCTGTTTGGTGAGATTCTGATCTGAAGCGTCGGACCAACAGATCTGATGCTGAATCTGTTCACCAACGTGTTCAATTAGGGATGCACCGATATGGAAATTTTGGGCCGATACTGATAGCCGATAACCGATTTTTCAAACATCACAATCGGCCGATGCCGATATTTTGTTTCGTATTGACCCATTTGTGCCCTGCCAACATAATCTATATTCTGCCCTTCATTATACTTTGGAATGAATATAGATTTAAGGATCAGCTTTTATTGTAACATTCTTTCACATAACCAAAAATGCCCTTTTTGAAATTGAACTAAATCAATAGAAAGCAAATGAACATATAGATTTAAGGAACATATTTTATTGTAACATTCTTTCACATAATCAAAAATGCCTTTTTTATTTAAAATAAACAAATATTGTTACCTCACGCTGATCGGCCGTCCTTCCATTCAAACTTGAACGTCTTTGGAACAGATTAGTGACGCAATATATGTTAATGAGTATCGGCCGCTGCCATCGGTGGATTTAATCTTATCGGCCGATGAGCCGATTGTAGTCAACAAAGCAAAAATCGTCCATTTCCGATATTCAACCGATATATCTGTGCATCACTATGTTCAATGTCAGTTTCCATTCAAATGAATGAGAAGAAAAAAATCTGAACGCTACAAACTGGTCCAGCTGCATCTGGTCCTGGTGAGGAGATTATATTCTGGTTTTCATGGCGGTCTTGATCTGTTCTGAGTTGGTAATCTGCATTTAGACTTGGGACTTGACTTGAGACTGACTTGGTCACACCTCTGCATGAAATAAATGAAAAATGACAGGAGTATAATAATAATAATAATGATGATAACTTTATTTATATAGCACCTTTAAAAACAGAGTTTACAAAGTGCTTTGACAGTCAAAATAAAAGCAGAATACTCAAAATTTGAATTTAAAAAGCAGTGGAACAATAATAAACAGGGATTCAGAGAGGAGGACAGAGGTGGAAAAGAGTATAAATAGTAAATAGTGGGATAACCGCAAAATAAACAGTAAGGATAAAATAAACGTAAGATAAAATTAAGATAGAAAATTAAGATAAAAGACGCTAAAAAGCGTGTGAAGATAAACTGTCAGTCTGCCTCCTCACCTCTCCATCCTGCTACTGAAACTCAAACAGTTTATTTACCCAGCAGCCCCTGCAGTCTGCCTGCTGTCAGGCGGCTGCTCTTCGTGTCGTTTCTCTCGACATTAAACTCCAGACCGTTAAAAGTCGGTTCCTCTGCGGCCCGGACTCATCTGCCGCGCGATTGGTTAAATTTTACGACGTTCCACCGGCAATAAACTTCAGATTGTTCCTCGCTAGTGTTCCCAGACAGCGGAGTAAACGTCGGCGTGACGCTGCGGGACAAAAACATCCATCGCTCCGGAGTCGGTCGATTTTGTTTACGGCGTTCCTCTGACATTAAACCTGGAAGCCTCCAAAGCTCGTCTGTTCCAAACGCTGGTTAATAGAAAGCAGCATAAAGTTTGGGACATTAAACCCGATCCATAACAACAACAGTCTGCTGCGGTTCCTCGCTCAGTTGCTTCACTTTTATGGTTTTGTAACAACAAAAGTACTAAACTGCAAACTGCAAATTTCCCTGTAAAGGTTTACAGGAAAATACATAAAATCTATCAACACTGTGATCAGGACTCGAGTCACAGCTTTAATCACTAGAGACTTGATGCATGAAGAGAAGACTTGAGACTTGACTTGACTTGGGTTCTGGTGACTTGGGACTTGACTCTGACTTGTACTTTGATGACTTGAAAAGGTTTCTAAAGTCTTGACTTGAGATCTTGTGTTTGTGTAAATGACTTAGATTGAAAGTGATGAGATTTGTTCCAGCGGACGACTGAATTTAAATTCTGTTTTCTGAATTTGTATGGAATGATTGAATTTATTGAAGTTGAAACTGATTATAGAAATCAAACTCATGATGCTCTTACCAAGTTTTTATCCTATTAAAACCATATTGCATTGAAAAGTCCTAGATATTTAGTTTTCTTTAAGATATTAAATTGACACTGGACTCTTGATTTGTTCTGACTTGACTTGCTGTTCTACATTTAGACTTGAGACTTGACTTTAATGACATGGACTTGACTTGTTCTACATTTAGACTTGGGATTTGACTTGATACACTGTTTTCCAAGAAGTAAAAGTAATGGGATTTTGAAATAAAAATACAAGAAAATAAAAGTTTTATACATTTTTTGGGGGCATTTATTATTAAATCAGTGCATTTGAAAAGTCATTTTTCATTCCATTGTGACTCTTCAGACAAACAGAATTCAGATGTTTATTTTTGCTGGATAATCTTGAAATAAACAAAGATCACCCGCAGTCTGTTTCTTCTTCTTTTAATATTCTTTCTTTGTTGGCAGCTTGTGACTTTATTGCTCATTGCAGTGAAGTCTCCTTAAGCTCCGCCCCTCCGTGTGTTTATCAGATACCTGATCAGTGCGGTCCTGTTATCCGTCTTCTCAGGGAAACATGCCACATCCAAGCCCCACCCACAATGCATTTGGATAAGGATTAAAGCGGAGCCGCCACACCTTTAACCACATTTCTCTAACTCTATCTCTTTTCTTCTTCTTCTCTTCTCTCCTCCTCACAGCAGCTTTCTAAACAGAGGAGTTTTCAGGACGGACGGATCCTAACTTCCTCTTCTCTTCCTGGTTTGGACATTTCTGCTTCGCCGATTGGCTCTCCTGTACAGTTCCTTGTGATTGGACGGTTCTGAATTCAAGGTAAGATTTATTTTCGAGTGTTTAACTACTTATTCTTGATTGGATCTGGAACAGTCTTCTCCCCCTCTCCCCACATCGTCTTCCTTCTCTCTTCGTGCTGATATGTTTTGGACAGAGTGGGATCTCTCTCGTCGTTTCTTTCTTTGATTTTTTTGGGGATAAAGATTGAACCTGAATTGAGCTGAGTTAATCCAGCTGAGCTCAAAAACCAGCTGAGTTCAGACTGCAATACAACAGAAGGCAGTAACTAAACATAAACAGAAAAATAACATCTCCATGCACCTAGATAGAGACAGAAGGGAAATGTAAAATGCAAAATGTAAAAATTAAGGTGGAATGAGAGAGATGAAGGAAAACCAGAGAGATGGAGAAGAGAGACAGTGAGAGAGACAATGAGAGAGACAGTGAGAGACAGTGAGAGAGACAATGAGAGAGACAGTGAGAGAGACAGTGAGAGACAGTGAGAGAGACAGTGAGAGAGACAGTGAGAGATAAAATGAGAGAGACAATGAGAGAGACAGTGAGAGAGACAATGAGAGAGACAGTGAGAGAGACAATGAGAGAGACAGTGAGAGACAGTGAGAGAGACAGTGAGAGACAGTGAGAGATAAAATGAGAGAGACAATGAGAGAGACAGTGAGAGAGACAATGAGAGAGACAATGAGAGAGACAGTGAGAGAGACAGTGAGAGACAGGGAGAGAGACAGTGAGAGAGACAGTGAGAGACAGTGAGAGACAGGGAGAGAGACAGTGAGAGACAGTGAGAGAGACAGTGAGAGACAGTGAGAGATAAAATGAGAGAGACAATGAGAGAGACAGTGAGAGAGACAATGAGAGAGACAGTGAGAGACAGTGAGAGAGACAATGAGAGAGACAATGAGAGAGACAGTGAGAGAGACAGTGAGAGAGACAATGAGACAGACAGTGAGAGACAGTGAGAGAGACAGTGAGAGACAGTGAGAGAGACAGTGAGAGACAGTGAGAGAGACAATGAGAGAGACAATGAGAGAGACAGTGAGAGAGACAGTGAGAGAGACAATGAGACAGACAGTGAGAGACAGTGAGAGAGACAGTGAGAGACAGTGAGAGAGACAGTGAGAGACAGTGAGAGAGACAGTGAGAGAGACAATGAGAGAGACAATGAGAGAGACAGTGAGAGAGACAGTGAGAGACAGTGAGAGAGACAGTGAGAGAGACAGTGAGAGAGACAATGAGAGAGACAGTGAGAGAGACAGTGAGAGAGACAGTGAGAGAGACAGTGAGAGAGACAGTGAGGGAGACAGTGAGAGAGACAGTGAGAGAGACAATGAGAGAGACAGTGAGAGAGACAATGAGAGAGAGTGAGGGAGACAATGAGAGAGACAGTGAGAGAGACAATGAGAGAGACAATGAGAGAGACAGTGAGAGAGACAGTGAGAGAGACAATGAGAGAGACAGTGAGAGAGACAGTGAGAGAGACAGTGAGAGAGACAATGAGAGAGACAATGAGAGAGACAGTGAGAGAGACAATGAGAGAGACAGTGAGAGAGACAGTGAGAGACAGTGAGAGAGACAATGAGAGAGACAATGAGAGAGACAGTGAGAGAGACAATGAGAGAGACAGTGAGAGAGACAGTGAGAGACAGTGAGAGAGACAATGAGAGAGACAATGAGAGAGACAATGAGAGAGACAGTGAGAGAGACAGTGAGAGAGACAATGAGAGAGACAATGAGAGACAGTGAGAGAGACAGTGAGAGAGACAACGAGAGAGACAACGAGAGAGACAGTGAGAGAGACAGTGAGAGAGACAACGAGAGAGACAACGAGAGAGACAGTGAGAGAGACAATGAGAGAGACAATGAGAGACAGTGAGAGAGACAATGAGAGAGACAGTGAGAGAGACAGTGAGAGACAACGAGAGAGACAACGAGAGAGACAACGAGAGAGACAGTGAGAGAGACAACGAGAGAGACAACGAGAGAGACAACGAGAGAGACAGTGAGAGAGACAGTGAGAGAGACAACGAGAGAGACAGTGAGAGAGACAGTGAGAGAGACAGTGAGAGAGAAAGTGAGAGACAGTGAGAGAGACAGTGAGAGACAATGAGAGAGACAGTGAGAGAGACAGTGAGAGACAGTGAGAGAGACAATGAGAGAGACAGTGAGAGAGACAATGAGAGAGACAGTGAGAGACAGTGAGAGAGACAGTGAGAGAGACAATGAGAGAGACAGTGAGAGAGACAATGAAAGAGACAGTGAGAGAGACAGTGAGAGAGACAGTGAGAGAGACAATGAGAGAGAGTGAGGGAGACAATGAGAGGGAAACGGGGACAGAGGTTTGAAGCATCTCTCTCTCCTAATCGTAGGTCTCTCCTGGTTTCTCTCTAATGTTTCTGTCAGGCTGATGAACGGCCTCCGCTGACACAACGGCCCGTTTCCCTGCTGTCTTCTTCTGCTCTTTATATCCGGCCGACTTCAGTTGATGTTGTGTTGAAACCTCTGTGTGTGTGTGTGTGTGTGTGTGTGTGTGTGTGTGTGTGTTAGTGTGTGTGTGCGTGTGTGTGTGGCTTATCCTGGTATTATCAGACTCAACCT
>NC_136015.1:26110597-26128097 GCF_048128805.1 Centroberyx gerrardi | reverse complement strand
AACTGATGATGGTTTTTTAGATATAAACGTGAAGTTCAAGAAGTACAGTAAGTGTCCTGATTTGGTGGCTAAAGATTATATAGAGACCAAGTCATGACATCAGCCAGTCAAGAAGTGTTGGAGAAAACGTCTCAGTAGGGCTGTAGTGCTTACATCTGGTCTCAAAACCACTTTTTTTGATCTCACTTCGGTCTCAGGTCTGTTTTTACTCGTCTTGGTCGCGCCCGCTGTTGGATATTGACTCGACTTTTTCCCGCCTAGCTAAAAATGTTCCAAGATGCGTTTTTCTCCACCTGGTCCACCTTTTATTTATTTTCTCTGCAGCTCAAAAACAATTTAAGAGGTTACACCTGTGTCGAGTATGTGTCTGGTTTTGGTCTCGGTCTTGTTTAGGACTCGACTTGCTCTGGTTTCGGTCTTGACTTTCGGTCTCCACCCTCTTCGGACCTGGGGCCGGATTCACAAGACCTTCTTAGGGTAAAACATCTTCGTAAGTGCTATTTTTGAAACTTTATTCTTAAGAAAAAAGTTGATAATCATCGAAATAGTTCTTAATTATTTTCTGAACTTTCTTGAACTTCTTGAAAGCAAAGTTCTCAAACTTGTCCTTAAATTTTTACTTACTGTATCTTACTTATCGCTTTACCATTTAGGTTGATTTTCAAGACGTTCGCAAGACATGAGACTCATCTTAAGAAAAGATCAGGGAATTCCGCTCGAGCTTTCTGAAGAACTTCCTCATCTGTCTTCTTTGGTAACTCATTAACTTCTCGAGAGCAGTTTTGTGAATCCGTACGCTGGTCTTGACTCAGACTTGACTGGACTTGGTCTTGGAATTGGCTGGAACTCGACTAAGGTGGTCCACATGTTGGTAATCATATTAAATCCTTAATACCCTTGAGGACGTTCTTACTGGGATTACGGGGACTTCAGCGTTGCCGTCACCAGACACTTCACATCACATCTGTAATCAGAGTAAACAAGACCTTTTTGTGTGTTATTGCTCTAGTATTAACCTTTGTAAAAGTATTACAAGTTAGGGCTGCAACTAACGATTATTTTCATTGTCGATTAATCTGTCGATTATTTTCTCGATTAATCGATTAGTTGTTTGGTCTATAAAATGTCAGAAAATGGTGAAAAATGTCGATCAGTGTTTCCCAAAGCCCAAGATGACGTCCTCAAACGTCTTATTTTGTCCACAACCCAAAGATATTCAGTTTACTGTCACAGAGGAGTAAAGAAACCAGAAAATATTCACATTTAAGAAGCTGGAATCAGAGAATTTTCACTTATTTTTATTAAAAAATTACTCAAACCGATTAATCGATTATCAAAATAGTTGGCGATTAATTTAGTAGTTGACAACTAATCGATTAATCGATTAATCGTTGCAGCTCTATTACAAGTTCACATGAATCCTCTGAAAATACTGAATGAAATGCGAAATGTACAGTGTTACAATATGTGGACCATGTTGGTGACTGATAACCATATCATCCTCTCTCTCTCTCTCTCTCTCTCTCTCTCTCTCTCTCTCTCTCCCTCTCTCTCTCCCTCTCTCTCTCCTGTTTCTCTCTCTCTCTCTCTCTCTCTCTCTCTCTCTCCCTCTCTCTCTCTCTCCTGTTTCTCTCCAACAAAGTACAAAATGCAGGAAAGTAGATTGTGTGTTTGGGGAGAATTTGCTGGAACACCTATCGGTCATTTGGTCATGGAGGTGGCCCAGTTTGAGCAGGTATTACTCATTTGTTTTTTTACCTGTGGCCCAAATTTTGAGTCGGCCCAAGTTTCTCGTCTGCCCCAGATAATGAGTCTTGAGTCGGTTTTCCTCTGAGGGAAACCTCTTAACTCCAGATGAAGACAGGCTGGACGCCCAATTTGGAGGAGAAAAAAAAAAAAGACAAATCATCACCTGAAGTTGAATGTCTTTGAAGTCTGGAGGGTCCGGACTGTAAGGGTGTTCTCATTTTGTCATCCGAGGACTTCAGGGTCTTTAAAAAAACACCATGATTTTATTTTAACCTTTAATCTGTCTGCGAAAAATAGATGGGAGCCACTGAAAGTAAGATTTATTTAACTAGAGAATATTAAAAACATGACAATGACAGATCGTTCCTCATGCAGCTGGCGACCTCCTTGAACCTCCTGCTGGACCCCGCTTGGTCTATACTCTAAATATTTCCTTTCTTTTTGTTCAGACTGAGGCTGAACGATCAGCAGCAGATTAGACTCAAATCCCCTGGAAGCGGTTTGCTGTTTATTCACGCGGCTGATTTGCATAAACTCCGTCCCTCCGTCTGCGGCGATGTGACTGTGATGAAGCCGAGTCGAGCCTGGGGGGGGGGGGGGATGAATGTTAATTACCCACAATCCACTGGTTTAAGGATGTGAAAAGCCCGGGATCTCAGTTTCCTGGAGGACTGGAGATCCTCCTGCTCCGAGGAGAGCAGAGGACATCATCTGTGTGTGTGTGTGTGTGTGTGTGTGTGTGTGTGTGTGTGTGTGTCATACCTCTGTGCACGTGTGAATGCATATGCTGTGAGTTTGGGTGTGTGTGTGTTTATTTTGTTTATTTTTCAGTACATAAACAGTGTTATAGTATGAATATCAACAATGATAGCAACAACAATATTAGCAAAAGCTGTTTAACAACAGAGGTGGGGACTCGAGTCACATGACTTGGACCCGAGTCACACTTTGAATCACTTGAGTCTTGACTTGATGCATGAAGAGAAGACTTGAGACTTGACTTGACTTGGGTTCTGGTGACTTGGGACTTGACTCTGACTTGTACTTTGATGACTTGAAAAGGTTTCTAAAGTCTTGACTTGAGATCTTGTGTTTGTGTAAATGACTTAGATTGAAAGTGATGAGATTTGTTCCAGCGGACGACTGAATTTAAATTCTGTTTTCTGAATTTGTATGGAATGATTGAATTTATTGAAGTTGAAACTGATTATAGAAATCAAACTCATGATGCTCTTACCAAGTTTTTATCCTATTAAAACCATATTGCATTGAAAAGTCCTAGATATTTAGTTTTCTTTAAGATATTAAATTGATACTGGACTCTTGATTTGTTCTGACTTGACTTGCTGTTCTACATTTAGACTTGAGACTTGACATTAATGACTTGGACTTGACTTGGACTTGACTTGGTAATCTACATTTAGACTTGGGACTTGACTTGAGACTTGTGCCTCAAGACTTGAGACTCGAGCAAAGTTCCCATCATGCCTCTCTCTCTCCCTCATACTGTTCTGTTCTAATTCAATCAGTGTGTTTGTAGCCTGAGAGTGAGAGATTGCGTGTTCATTAAAAAAATCCTGATTAGTACAAAAGACTGATTACTCTGTGTAGCCATTAGAGTGTGTGTGTGTGTGTGTGTGTGTGTGTGTGTGTGTGTGTGTGTGTGTGTGTCAGACTGCCCATTAGTCTTCCACTTGAAGCCTCCCTCCCGCCTGCTCATTTGTCTAATGGATGAAGACTTAAGCCCCCTTAAAACACACACACACACACACACACACACACACACACACACACACACACACACACACACACACACAGTGAGACATTAATTAGCTTAAGTGGACCCTCTGGCTTCCTTCTCTCCTCCATTCTTCTCTCTCTCTCTCTCTCTCTCTTTCTGTCTGTCTCTCTCGCTCTCACGCTTTCTTCGCTTCCCTCTCATTGTTTTTCCTTTTCATTCTCTCTCTCTCTCTCTCTCTCTCTCTCTCTCTCTCTCTCTCTCTCTCTCTCTCTCTCTCTCTCTCTCTCTTGTTGTTTTCCTCCTCCGGTCATAAAGTCTCATTAAAAGACGAGTGATTTATTTTCTCTTTATTCGTTTCCTAGAACTCCTCGAACACAAACTTTGAGTCTGAATCCACACAAAGAGAAACGTCGTGTTCATCTCTCAGGTTTCTCTCCTGAAAGCTTTTTGGGCGACTTTCCAGCTCCGATTCCTAATATTTGTCCTGTAGAGTGGCTCTGTGCGGGGACTCGGCCCGCCACCGCCGCGGCCCAGAATGCATCGCTCCCCCTCCGACCGCCGCCCTGTGTGTGTTTGTCCCGAAGAAGAAGCCTGGCAGGATTTTGATTGGCAGTCGCTTTTAGTTTAAGGGGGAATTCAGTCGAAGGGATTTTCCCCTTTATCTCTGCTTCAGAAGACATGGAGGAGCTGTGTGGTGCAACACGAGGCCCGGGGACGCAGGGGGGGACGCTGGGGAGGAGAGACTCTCCCTCCTCCACTTTCATCTCCTCCCGCCTCTTCTTCTCCTCTCTTCTCTCCTCCTCTCCTCTCTTCTCGTCTCCTCCTCTCCTCTTCTCTACTCTACTCTTTCCTCCTCTTCTCTCCTCCTCTCCTTCTCTCTCCTCCTCTCCTCTCCTCTCCCCTCCTCTCCTCTCCTTCTCTCTCGTCCTCTCTCCTCCTCTCCTCTCCCCTCCTCCTCTCTCCTCCTCTCCCCTCCTCCTCTCCTCTCTCCTCTCCTCCCCTCCTCACCTCTCTCCTCCTCTCTCCTCTCCTCTCCTCCTCCTCTCCTTTCGTGTCCTCCTCTCCTCTTCTCTACTCTACTCTCTCCTCCTCTTCTCTCCTCCTCTCCTCTCCTCCTCCTCTCCTTTCGTGTCCTCCTCTCCTCTTCTCTCCTCTACTCTCCCCTCCTCCTCTCTCCTCTCCTCTCATCTCTTCTCCTCTACTCCCCTCCTCCTCTCCTCTCCTTTCTCCTCTCTTCTTCCCTTTTCTCTTCTCCTTTCTCTTGCGTTCATGTCCCTCTCTCTCTCCTTCAGCACTCCTTTCTCTCCTCTCCTCTTTCTTTTCCTTACTCACATGCTTCCTTTCGTTTTTTCCTTCCTTTCGTTCTTTTTTGCGTTCTCGTTTCTCTCTCTCTCTTTCTCTCTCTCTCTCTATCGTTTTCACGTCTCAAGGTTTCTGTGTCCTTCCAAACTGAGCTACTCTCAGATTTGGTCTTAAACACTCTCTCTCACACACACACACTCTCTCTCACACACACACACACACACACACACACACACACACACACACAGTGAGGCAGAGCGTCCCTGCTGTGATGGAAGATGAAGATTTCTATCTGTGAACCACCTGCAGGCCAGACTGTGTGTGTGTGTGTGTGTGTGTGTGTGGTTGTGTGTTTGTGTGTGTGTGGTTGTGTGCGTGTGTGTGTGTGTGTTGCAGAGCCCAGCAGGACCCAGTTTGTCCTTGTCACCTCCTTCTCCTTCTCCTCCCCTTCCTTCCTTCCTTCCTTCCTTCCTTCCTTCCCTCTCGCCCTCTCACCTCCTTTCCTCTCTCCTTCCCATCCCTCCTCCTCTTCCTCCTTCCTTCCTCGTCTCCTTTCTTTCTCGCCTCTCCTCGTCTCCTTTCCTCCTCCTCCTCCCTACCTCTCTTCTTCTCTTCCTTCTTTCCCAGCTGGTTGCTCCCTTTGCTTCTTTTTTTTCTTCTTCTCTTTCCTGAAAAAATAATGATTTAAACTGGAAACTGTAAAGGGAAATTCTGCTGTTTTTGACACGTGGGGTGTGTGTGTGTGTGTGTACTGTGTGTGTGTACAACAGCATCTGAACTATAGTAAGCACACACACACACACACACACACACACACATGCACACACACACACACACACACACACACACACAGTCTGTTTCTTGCATACAACAAATACAAACAGTGTTTCTCTCAGACGCACCAAAACACACACTGCTTATCTCTCTCTCTCTCTCTCTCTCTCTCTCTCTCACACACACACACACACACACACATACACACACACACACACACACACACACACAGAACATTTAGCTCGGTGTCTCCAGGGTCCAAACAAACTCCAAAACACTCAGAGAGAGAAAACACTTAGGGAGCGCCGCTCGCCTCAAACAATGACACAACAAAACACTTAGCGGGTTTTTTTTCCTCTTAACTGGCTGTGAAGCGACTCAGCAGCCACGTCATGACAGCCTCCTTCTCCCTTAAAACTCCGCTAAGAGGAAAAAAAACTGCTTAGCAAACGCTTTTCTCCAAAAACCCCGACAGCAGAAACTTTCCCTCTTAAAACGACAACAAAAAACTCTCAAAGAAATGCTGTTTGCCCTTAAGATCTGAAACAAGTGAAACACTTGCTGCAGGAGAACATCTTTCTCTTCACGCTTTGCTGTTGAGTTGTAGGTTAGTAGTTTTTTTTATTTCCCCTTAAACGGCAGGAGAAACGACTTAAAAACACTCAGGGAATGTGTTTCTCTTAAAATAGCAGACTGTGATACTAAAGGAGATGCTGAATTTCCCTTAAACGGCACCAGAAGAAGCATTTAGGAAACGTTTTTCTCTTCAAACTCTAACAGAAAAAGTTAGATTCATGCTTTTCTCCTCAACATCAGAACACAAGCTTAAGGTTATCCTCATTTCCCCTTAAACAGCACTAGAAAAAGCTCTTTAAATGCCAGCAGCTAACTGTGCTTCAAACAACTTAAATATTTGCTTATTTTTCCCTTAAACAACACTGGATAAACATGCAGGGAATATTTTCTTGTTAAAATACCAACTGAAAAGACTCTGAGACTAAGGGATCTGTTGATTTCTCCCTTAAAAATCACTAGAAAACTAAACAAGTATGTTTTCACATATAGGATCTCAAACAAGAGAAGAAAACCCCTTAACAAATGTGCTGATTTTCCCTTAAACAGAAACAGAAACAGAAAATACTTGGGAAATATTTTCTCTTAAAATTACAATATGAAAAAAGACTATGGGACTAAGGGGAATGCTGATTTTACCCTTAAACAGCACTAGAAAAAATACTTAGTGCTCTGTGCGTGTGCGTGTGCGTGTGCGTGTGCGTGTGTGTGTGTTTGTGTGTCCGCCCAAATTAATCCCCCCTCCAGCCGCTGAATTAGATAAGGACCAATCAGATCTACCCACAATCCCCCTCGGCTGCTCCAAATGTACGCTGGGTAAATGAAGGACAGACAGTAAACACACTGCCCGTCCCTGGTGTACAGTGTGTGTGTGTGTGTGTGTGTTTCGATCTGTGTGTGTGTGTGTGTGTGTGTTTCGATCTGTGTGTGTGTGTGTTTCGATCTGTGTGTGTGTGTGTGTGTGTGTGTGTGTGTGTGTGTGTGTGTGTGTGTCCCTCTGTCTGTCTTCATCTGCATTCTAGTGCGTATTTGATCTGTGTGTTTTAATCAATTTTTCTATACTTTTTTTTTTCGATTACTTTGAAGAAAAAGCCTTAAAGTTCCTTTTACATCTAAATCTAACAGCAGCTTTCCTCCATGGACTTTAATCTGCTTCCACTTTAACTGTAAACTTCACTTTAGAACAAACTGTTTAATGAGAAAAAAAAGTGAATAATAACCATGAGCGTGAACAGAACTTCATTTGCAGTTCGTCCGCTCCGTCTGTTTTGTTTCTGTGCAAAACGACAGAATAAAACACTGAAGGACATTTTTTTTTGTCTTAAAATTAATATCACAAACACTCAGTTTCCCTCTAACAAAACCAATCAAAAACAACAACAACAAAAACGCTAAGCAAATGCAGAAAACACTTAACGCTCGACTTTTCTCTTAAAACGGCGACAAAAAAACTCATTAAGAAACTGTTTGCCCTAAAACAATATCTGGAATAAAGATCAAACACATCATGCTGGAGAAACACAGGCAGCCGTCACTGGTTTCAGATCAGTGACGGTGTTTTTATATCAGGGCAAATTCTCATTAAAGGCTGTTTGTGGCAGCGATACAGGAGGCTGATTAACAACACTTATCTTATCTTATCTTATCTTATCTTAACACTGTAAGCTTAATAAGTAAAAATGAAGTCCATTGTAAATCTGAAGCCTTAAACTAAAGGAAAAACTCTGTCTCCTTGTTTTTCTGTCATCTTTAACCGAATTGTGCGTCTGTAAAGCGCTTTGGGACAGACTGGTTTTTGTAAGAAGGCCTTTATCAATGAGTTTGATTTGATCTTGGAATATTGAATATTGATATTGGAACTGGAACTGTTCGGTCTGGAGGATCACATCTGAAATCAGTCAGTTACAGCTGTGGAGATGAAATGTAGAGGGAAACCCAGCAGCTGAAGCTCTGTCATACACACACACACACACACACACACACACACACACAATTGTCCATGGTTGCCTCTGAATCCAGTTGTAGTCTGTTTTTCTATTGTTTTTGTTTTGGCAGGAAACTTCCAATGAAGCAGCTGTGAAGAGAACTGAATAGAAACACACACACACACACACACACACACACACACACACACACACACACACACACACAGAAACACACATACATGCACACAGAGACAGAAACACACATGTAGCCGCGGCTCACACACCTGACAGGAGTGTATGAATGATTGATCTGAGCCGGGCCCCGCAGGATGAATAATAGAATAATAGAGTCACAGCGTTAGCGCCGCAGGCTCAACATGAAAGGCAGCCTGCGCTAACGGCTAATGCTAACAGCTAATGCTAACAGCCACGAGAACATTAATAATACAGTCTGGGTGTTAGCTTTGACAGCTAGGCCAGGCTAGGCTAAAGGCTAACGCCCCCGGGTAAACATGACAGGCAGGCAGCGCTAAAGCTAATGCTAACAGCAATGCTAACCGCCAGTGCTAGACAGTCATAGTGACAGTCATAGTGACATAGCATTAGCTTTGACAGCTAAGCCAAGCTAGGCTAAAGGCTAACGCCCCGGGCTAAACATGAAGGGCAGCTAAAACTGCACTAAGGGACTCTGTGTGTGTGTGTGTGTGTGTGCGTGTGTGTGTGGTGGCTATAGCTAATGTTAGCCCTTGCAGAAGCTCACCTTGATGTATTTATTCTGCATCAGGGTATCTGCAGTTTTCAGAAATCACAATTTTTAAAGACCTGTATAATGCTACCTGGAATTGAATTTAAGACTAATTAAAAAAGAAATACAGTCTATATAGATTGAAAACCTGAAACTTGAACTTGATGAAGAAGCAAAACTGGCAGAAGCAGCCAGTTTCCAGTTAACATAAGAAATTACTCTGCTTGGCCTGCTTATAAATAAGCAGGCCAGGGCATCTGTGGGTGGGGCCAGAGCCTCTGTGGGCGGGGCCGAGCCTCTGTGGGCGGGGCCAGGGCATCTGTGGGTGGGACCAGAGCCTCTGTGGGCGGGGCCAGGGCATCTGTGGGTGGGACCAGAGCCTCTGTGGGCGGGGCCAGAGCATATATGGGCGGGGCCAGAGGCTCCAGCTGCAGCTATGTAGCGGTATGCAGCTACAAATATTTGAACAAGCAGATCGTGGATTTTTCTCTGCTCTGTTGTTGCCTTTTATAACGTTATGTGGTTTTAATGAGTTAACATAGCTAGCTAATAAAGCTAGCAAGTGCTTGTTATGAGTTAACATAGCGAGCTAGCAAGCGCTAATTAGGTCGCGTTAATGGACAATAAGCAAAAACTCAATAAAACTCAGCTTAACATCGATGGATCAACTGTTCTCCAAGCTTTGTTTCTGAAACGTTTCAGTCATCTTTCAAATGAAAGACTGGAATCAACTTTTCCTCCATTTTGAACCGTCGTTCATGAAACTAAATCACACCAGGAGGGAAACAAGGAAGCTGAAATCTGATTGGCTGCTGACAGATGATGACGGTGAAAAGTTCAGCTGTGGAGACGAGTTTGTTTTCTCTGGTCGCTCTGCTGTGGAGAACGGACTGACACACACACTCACACACACGCACACACACACACACACACACACACTGCACAACACATCAGCACCACTCTGCCCCTGTTTAGATTTTAATAGAGTCTTAAATCTTTAAACTCAGTCTAAAGTCAGCTTGAGTTGCTTTAGTCTCTCTCCCTTTCTTTTTTCTCTCAGTTTTCCATCTTAGTCCCTTCGTTCTTTCTCTTCTCCTCTTTTGGAGAATATCAACCAGCTGCTTCCCTAAAGGTCAACTCTTCTCTCTTCTCTCTTTCCTCATGATTTATTCATCTGTTCATCATCTGAATCGCTTCTCTCTTTTCCTGTTGTACTGTTTTCCTTCAGCCTCTCATCTGTCTCACTCAAACCACACACGTTTCCCTTTTTCTGTCTTCTGTTTCCTCATTATTTCCCTCCTCCTTCTTCATCTTACCATCCTCTTCCTCTTCTTCTCTTCCTCCATGTTGCTCCTGCTTTCTGCTGACATCAATAATCAAATGTCATACCAGTAAAAAAGGCTTCAGTCCCTCCCTCCCTTCCAGAGTTTCATGAGAAAGATGTTTGGACTTCCGTAACTTTGCGGCGTCACAAAGGTTCGCTCATTATCATTTCTGTAAGAAATAATAGACTAACAAAGTGTTTTTTTCAAAGCGGTCGTGCGGTCGTCATCGTTTATTACCGGAGAGTTTTCCCTACCTGTAGCCGCCGGGCCGCGGCGTCTCACGTTTCGCTCTCGAAACGGTTAGCCGATCGGAACGGAGGGGTCGTGAATATTAATGAGCCTTAAAGACACGGAGACAGAAACGGCCTGTTCTTGGTAAGGCTCAGAGAGATGCTGGAAAATGAACGTGGAGAAATGGATTGAGAGTGTTTTTGGTTCATGGACAGTAAGAATATGAGACTTTTAAGGCTGCTATCATTCATTCATTCATTCATTCATTCATTCATTCATTCATTCATTCATTCATTCAGCTTCACTGTCCTGCAGCAGGGATCTGGTTTGTAAAGATCCCAGAGAAGCGAGGCTGAGCTGCTGTGAGTTCAGACCAGCAGAGACTCTGTGGATCAGAAGCTCAGAGAGAGAGAGAGAGAGAGAGAGAGAGAGAGAGAGAGAGAGAGAGAGAGAGAGAGAGAGAGAGAGAGAGAGAGAGAGAGAGAGAGAGAGAGAGAGAGAGACACTGCAGCATCACAGGCAGAGAGGCTGCTGGGAGACAACGAGACTATCAGAGATCAAAAATACATAAAGTTAACAATAAAACTGCAAAATAAACAGATGCTGCAGGAAGTCTGGTTTGCAGACAGACAGGTTTACTGGGAAATATTTATTAATCATATTTAATAATAATAATAATAATCATAATCATATTTATTTCTGTAACACTTTTCTTACGTAAGTCCTCCTCCTCCACTTCCCCCTCTTCTTCCTCATCTTCCTCCTCTTTCTCCTCTTCTTACTCCTCTTCTTCCTCCTCTTCCTCCTCTTCCTTCTCCTCTTGCTCCTCCTCTTTCTCTTCTTCCTCCTATTTCTCCTCTTTCTCTTTGTCCTCATCCTGTTCTCCGTCCTCTTCCACCTCTACCTCCTCTTCCTCTTCTTCCTCCTCCTCTTCCTCCTATCTCTCTCCCTCCTCCTCATCCTCTTCCCCCTCTTCTTCTTCTTCCTCCTCCTCTTGCTTTGCCTCTTCCTCCTCTCCCTCCTCCTTCTCCTCTCCCTCTTCTTCCTCCTCCTCCTCTTCCTCCATCTCAGCGTTGTCTAATTGGCTGCTAATCAGTATTTTACATCTAGTTTGTATTTTCTAATGAACAGTGACAGAGTGACGCCTCCTGTCTCTCTGTCTGTCTCTCTCTCTGTTCTCTTTCACTGTCTCTCTGTCACAGTCTGCTGCTCTCTCTCTCTCCTCTCTCTCTCTCTCTCTCTCTCTCCTCTCTCTCTCTCTCTCTCTCTCTCTCTCTCTCTCTCGGGGTTGTTATATGACTCCATCAGTGTTAATTGCCTGTCTAATGTCTTTATTTTTCTGAAATGAGGCAGCAAAAGGCAGGCAACAGGCTATCAAAGCACACACACACACATACACACACACGCGCACACACACGCGCACACACGCGCACACACACACACACAGGGACCAGTTGATGTTTATCGTCCAGATTGGAGTTAATGACAGTTTCACAATGTCATGAATGCACAGCCTTGATGGATTTGTGTGTGTGTGTGTGTTTGCATGTATCTGTTTCTGTCTGTGTGCGTGTGTGTGTGTGTGTGTGTGTGTGTGTGTGTGTGTGTGTGTGTGTGTGTGTGTGTGCTCCTCGCCTCGCTGGCAGCCATTGGTGTTTACATATCAGTAGAGCCGCTCCCGTCTGAACTTCCCCAGAGCCTCAACAATTCAGTTCAGTTCAAATCAAACTTTACTGTCCCAGAAGGGAGATTTGGTTTTCATACAGTGAAAACACACAGTGAAAACACACAGTGAAAACACACAGTAGAAACACACAGTGAAAACACACAGTGAAAACACACAGTAGAAACACACAGTGAAAACACACAGTGAAACACACAGTAGAAACACACAGTGAAAACACACAGTGAAAACACACAGTGAAAACACAGTAGAAACACACAGTGAAAACACACAGTGAAAACACACAGTGAAAACACAGTAGAAACACACAGTGAAAACACACAGTGAAAACACACAGTAGAAACACACAGTGAAACACACAGTAGAAACACACAGTGAAAACACACAGTAGAAACACACAGTGAAAACACACAGTGAAAACACACAGTGAAAACACAGTAGAAACACACAGTGAAACACACAGTGAAAACACACAGTGAAACACACAGTAGAAACACACAGTGAAAACACACAGTGAAACACACAGTAGAAACACACAGTAGAAACACACAGTGAAAACACACAGTGAAAACACACAGTAGAAACACACAGTGAAAACACACAGTGAAAACACACAGTGAAAACACACAGTGAAAACACACAGTAGAAACACAGTGAAACACACAGTGAAACACACAGTAGAAACACAGTGAAACACACAGTGAAACACAGTGAAAACACAGTGAAAACACAGTGAACACACAGTGAAAACACACAGTAGAAACACAGTGAAACACACAGTGAAAACACAGTGAAACACACAGTGAAACACACAGTGAAACACAGTGAAACACACAGTGAAAACACACAGTAGAAACACACAGTGAAACACACAGTAGAAACACAGTGAAACACACAGTGAAACACACAGTGAAAACACACAGTAGAAATACACAGTGAAACACACAGTGAAACACACAGTAGAAACACAGTGAAACACACAGTGAAACACACAGTAGAAAACACAGTGAAACACACAGTGAAAACACAGTGAAAACACACAGTGAAAACACACAGTAGAAACACAGTGAAACACAGTGAAACACACAGTGAAAACACACAGTAGAAACACAGTGAAACACACAGTGAAACACAGTGAAAACACAGTGAAAACACAGTGAAAACAGTGGAAAACACAGTGAAACACACAGTAGAAACACAGTGAAACACACAGTAGAAACACAGTGAAACACACAGTAGAAACACAGTGAAACACACAGTGAAAACACAGTGAAACACACAGTGAAACACACAGTAGAAACACAGTGAAACACACAGTGAAAACACAGTGAAACACACAGTAGAAACACAGTAGAAACACATGAAGTGAACCAGTAGAACAGCAGCAACACTGATGACAGACATGAGTCATCAGAGCAGACCTGAAGTCAGCAGCTTCAGTACAAACTGACTCAGCTCTTCCTCAGGTGTCAGATGCTTCATCACTTCCTGGTCTCCTCATCACATGCTTCTCCAATGTTTCAGGTAGTTTTCATTGATTTGATTTGATATTCTTTATTGATCCGCTCAGAGGTAAATTCTCTTATCCCCTTCTGCAGATTGGAGTTTTAGTTCTGCAAACATTTCTCAGAGGCCGAGCTGCTCTGGAGGCAGAAATAATCTGATTGGTTGAGTTAAACCTCAGTGGGCGGAGCCAAAGAACCACAGTGTTTCTGTCTCAGTAACATTAGACTGAAGCTCAGTGAAAAAGGCAAGAGGGAAGAGAGGAGGAAGCTAATATTATGAAGCCTAGCGCTCTGCTGCTAACTGAAAAAATACAATCTATCATACTAAGTTATCTAGGTTAGCTAGTTAGCTAGCTGACCTTCAAGTTCAAACTAGCCATACTAGCCTATAGCTAGCTAGGTAAGCTAGTTAGCTAGCTGCTGACCTTCAACATCATGATGTCATGGACATGAAGGAATGAAGAAAATAAGTCATTGCCATTTTTATTTATATTTTGACCAGAGTTCCCTCTTTGACATTTAAGTTAGCTAACCTGCGCTCTGAAAAGCTGTGGTTCTTTGGCTCCACCCACTGAGGTGAAACTCAACAATCAGATTATTTCTGCCTCAGAAATGTTTATAACTAAAACTCCACTCTGTTCCTCCTCTTCCCATATCTTCTGCTCGCTTTAATCTTGAAGTAAAAAAATCCTTCTACTTCTCCCCTCAGCTCTTATTTCTTATTTCCCAGCATCCTCTGTTCGATGGTCATTCTGGGGTTACAGGATATTGTCAGGGTGCCGTGGCTTTGACCTTTGACCTCCTTACTATTCTGGCCCTGCAAAGCTAAAGGGCAGTAACTGAGAAAAAAGACTCCAGTGTCTCCTGACCTGACAGCTGTATTCTTGGTACAGAAGTTGAATCTATGTGTTGTTCAGTAGCAGCTCTGGGTTTAATTTATGTTCAAATGAAATAACTTCAGTTTGATGTTTTACCGTTTCAAAAACACAAAAAATAGTTCCTGCTGTCACCTTTGTAGAGCAGCATCAGTCGCTTGTAATGCTTGTGATCTAGGAATCAAAGCTCATTCATCCGTCTCAGTCACTGTAAGTCACTCACAGAAACATAAAGGTGCAGGAAATGGTTCATAGAAACCACAGAAGAACCAATTCTGGATCCACAAAGAACCTTTCAGACCGAGGTTCTCTAAAGAATCATTCCTGCTCTCTTGTGTTTTTATTTCTCTGTCCTTGTAAAGCCTCATTTGCAATTGCACAATATCTACTATGGAGGGTTTGGTTATTTTCCACATTTATGCCATCACCCACCATCCAATAACTAAGAATTAAGAACCTTTTAATATATTTTAAAGTCGAGATGAAATGAAAAATGCCTTTTTAACCCTTTTAGATCACATCCCCGGTCATATTGTGCACCTATTTAACAATATATGCCAAAAAAAATACAAAAAATCAATTTCTTTGTATTCTTACATCAAAATTCAATCATGTTTTCTTCCTTTAAAACAAAATATGCCGTGTGCTTGTGTAAGCATGCCCATAACCAATTTCAACCAATAATATCATGACATCCACCCATCAATCAATCTTCAACTTTTAGCGCACAGAGCTAAGATTCATTAGTTAGCTAGCTAGCAGCAGCACGGTACTTCGGTGTGTCTTCGGGTGTTATGACACGCCCACTTTTCAACGTTCAAATCAAATTCCTCCCAACGTTACGTCCCGCCTGTCTTTCCTGTTTCACTCGGACATACGTCACGATACGGAAGTTAGATACTCTCGAAATGCCGTTTCATCTCGACTTTAAATAAGAACGATTTCAGTTCCAGTTGGCACCTTTACTTTTTTTGTGTGTGGATAACAGCTTCAGCTAAATGAGTCAAATATAAAATGCAAAGTGGAATCTGTCAGGGGAAAATGAGATAAAAATCACAGTTTGCTGGGATACAGGGGCAGAAACTGTGCTGCAGACGCTGCGGACGCTGCGGACGCCCGCCGCCCCCCAGCCCGCCCGCCGCCCCCCAGCCCGCCGCCTCCCAGTCCGCTCGCCGTCCCCCAGACCGCCGCCCCCCCCAGTCCGCCCGCCGCCCCCCCCAGCCCGCCCGCCGCCTCCCAGCCCGCCGCCGCCCCCCAGTCCGCCCGCCGCCCCCCCCAGCCCGCCCGCCGCCTCCCAGTCAACACAGCGGATCGTCTCTCTGGACGAGCGTCTCTTGGCTTCCTGGCCTCGATTTTCCGCTCTGCTCTGAAATCCAGAGCGAGCGCCGGAGAACAAACCATGACGGATAATTCATTATATTTTGTCATCTGTTTTTTCGGCATTTCTCTTCAATTTCAGTCGTATTATTCGTGATGCTTCATACCGCGTAACATATAAATCCCTCGTCTTTCTTTTGGTGCTTTTGTTGGTTTTATCTTTTTGGCATTCTTTTCTCCTTCTCGCCTCCCTTCCATCCTTCCCTCTATCATAGGAACTGCTGTGAGGGGAGAGAGAGAGAGAGAGGGGGGGGGGGAGAGAGAGAGAGACGAGGGGGGGGAGAGAGAGAGAGAGAGAGAGAGAGAGGGAGGGAGGGGAGAGGGATAGAGAGAGAGAGAGAGAGAGAGAGAGAGAGAGAGAGAGAGAGAGGAGAGGAGAACGCAAAAAAGAACGAAAGGAAGGAAGGAAAAAAACGAAAGGAAGCATGCGAGTAAGGAAAAGAAAGAGAGAAAGAGTGCTGAAGGAGAGAGAGAGACATGAACGCAAGAGAAAAGAGAAGAGAAAAGGGAAGAAGAGAGGAGAAAGGAGAGAGGAGAGGAGGAGGGGAGTAGAGGAGAAGAGAATGAGAGGAGGGGGAGAGAAGAGGAGGAGAGGAGGAGGAGAAGGAGAGAGGAGGAGAGAGGAGGAGAGGAGAGGAGGGAGAGAAGAGGAGGAGAGAGTAGAGTAGAGGAGAGGAGGAGGGGGAGGAGAGGAGAGGAGGAGAGAAGAGGAGAGGAGGAGAGAAGAGGAGGAGAGGAGGAGAGAGTAGAGTAGAGAAGAGGAGAGGAGAGGAGGAGAGAAGAGGAGGAGGGGAGTAGAGGAGAAGAGATGAAGAGGAGGGAGGGAGAGAGAAGGAGGAGGAGAGAGGAGGAGAGGAGAGGAGGAGGAGAGAGGAGGAGAGGAGAGGAGGAGAGAAGAGGAGGAGAGAGTAGAGAAGAGAGAGAGGAGAGGAGAGGAGGAGAGAAGAGGAGGAGAGAGTAGAGAAGAGGAGAGGAGAGGAGAGGAGGAGGGGAGGAGAGAGTAGAGAAGAGGAGGAGAGAGTAGAGAAGAGGAGGAGGGGAGGAGAGAGGAGGAGGAGAGGAGAGAGGAGGAGGATGAGAGAGAGACTTGTCAAGCGTTGGCCTCTATCAGCCCCAGCCCAGACCATGGATCATTAGCATAATGGCTTCTCAGTCATGACGGTCATTACAGTTACCCCACACACACACACACACACTCAGTAATGGTTATTATCTTATTGGTGTGTCATCAGGCCCGCCGCGCTCCTCCTCCTCCTCCTCCTCCTCCTCCTCCTCCTCCTCCTCCTCCTCCTCCTCCTCCTTCCTCCTCTCTCAGTCCAGTGAACAGAAACTGTTACGAGTTAAACAAGTCAGCTGCTCGAGTCCCGAGTCAGTCTCAAGTCTAAAATGTAGAACAGCAAGTCATGTCAGAACAGATCAAGAGTCCAGTATCTATTTAATATCTGTAACCTTAACATAACCTATATCCTTACATTCACATTTCATTCATGCAAAATCCCCTTAAAAATGAGTTAAGGGAGTTATTAATGGAGGAGACCCCATCAAAACCTCCTTAAACTCCCCTTAATGTTTGACTCCTTACTTTCTAATTTAATGTAAAATTCAGGGAGACAGGAACTTTCCATTAATAACTCATTAATAACCTGTAAACCTGCACTTAAGGCATGAAAAATCCTTAATTTCTAGAGTGTCTG
>NC_136015.1:26108971-26110397 GCF_048128805.1 Centroberyx gerrardi | reverse complement strand
CCTTTATCCTCACAGAGGAGAGGGAGTCCTGCTTTATATGGGACCCTTAAATAGATTAAGGCAGCTGTCTTCAGTATTTTTCAGGTTTATTTTGAGCCACGATGCTTCTTGTCCTGTGAGTTCTGACTGTAAATGTGTTCATCTCTGTCCTGTAATTATCATTTATGACCTGATTTTTTTTTTAAACACTAATATCACCATTTTATTTTGAACCATGATGCCTCTTGGCTTTTTCTCTCTTGATTTTTGACTATATATCCGCTCAAATCTGTCCTGTAATTATCATTTATGACCTGAGTTTTCTGAACTACTAATATCACCATGTAGTTTAACATATTTTACAGTAGCTGCTGTTATTCAGGTGTATTGTGAACCACAGTGTGTCTTCACACCTGGCTGCATGACTTCAGTCTGTATCTGTACTCACCTGTCCTGTGATTATCTTTTCTCACCTGATTTGTCTGAACTGCTGATTCCACTCCTGCTAACAAATCAAGAGTCCAGTATCTATTTAATATCTGTAACCTTACATAACCCATATCCTTACATTCACATTCATTCATGCAAAATCCCCTTAAAATGAGTTTGAAGGAGTTATTAATGGAGGATGATCCCATCGAAACCTCCTTAAACTCCCCTTAATGTTTTGACTCCTTACTTTCTAATTTAATGTAAAATTCAGGGAGACAGGAACTTTCCATTAATAACTCATTAATAACCTGTAAACCTGCACAAAAGACATGAAAAATCCCTTAATGTCTAGAGTCTATGTGAATCAACCCATGAATAAATCCCTTATAAACCCATGATGCTAACCTTACTTTATTAAAGCTGTTATTTTTAATGGATAATTCATGTTTATGTAATGAGAAATGAAGGACATTTCAGGGATAAGTTAAGGGGTTTGGTTATAGTGACTCTCACCTTTCTCTGTATTGATTGATTATTTAAGGTTTTTTCTGTCCAGACGGTTGAGTTTCCTGCTAACAGAGACTGCGGACATGTTTAAAGGCAGCGACTCTGTTTTCCAGCTTTATTTTGAGTCTCAATGCTTCTTCTTTCCTCTAATTATCATTTCTGACGCATTATTTCCAGTCTCACAACACTACAATCAACACCTGTAACATGTTTTCAGTCTGCTGGAGCGTCATTCATATAAATGTTGAGCCACAAAGCTGTGTCAGTCTGTCTGGTGTCTCCTGTCTGTCTCTGCTGTCTTTATCATTTCTGACCTGATTCTTCTCACCATCAGTCAGCAGCTGTAATGTATTTTAAGGTCGCTGCTGTTCTTCAGCTTCACTCTGAACCACAGTGTCTTGACAGTTTGTCCTTTTTGTCCTTTTCATTTCTGACCTGATTTTTCTGCATTTTTTACTCCCTCACTGCAAATAACTGCACCTTAAAACTGTAGAAGCTGTTTGTATTT
>NC_136015.1:26071471-26103971 GCF_048128805.1 Centroberyx gerrardi | reverse complement strand
TGTACTGGGTTTTCCTGTGGTGGAAAATGTGGCATCAGGGGCCAAATTCAGGACAGACAGAGAGACACAGCAACTAAAACAACTTGATTACTTGGTTACTTCTACTAATAACAATGTAGGGCGTACTTGTGTAGAATATGATCTAATTTTTTAATAAAAGGCAAAATATCGATCATTCATTATATCGGTCGAACCCTGATATTTAAACTCCTTACTGTAAACTATGAATTTACGCCCTAAAACAGAGAATTAAAAAGATGAGCCAGCCAAGTTTTAGCTGTGTTTACCTTCCAGAACGTCTGAATCCGCTAACCGCTAGCCCGAGCGGTTAGCGGGTTCCAGTCCAAGTCCGAGTCATCAATATTCAAATTCGAGTCGAGTCACGAGTCATCAAAATCCGAGTCCAAGTCCAGGACTCTAGTCCTACAACACTGCCATCTGGTCTAAATGCTGTTTCAGAGGCTGAATACCTGAATTCTTGTAACTTTTGGGCATAAAAATTAGCTAGCTGTTAGCGTGGGAGCTAACCATGACTGGAAGGATGGATAGAAGAGGGAGGAAGTGTGTGTAGGTGTGTGTGGGAGTGTGTAGGTGTGTGTAGGAGTGTGTAAACTATGATTTTACACCCTAAAATGGTGAATAAAAAGTTAGCCAAGTTTTAGGTGTGTTTAGCCTCCGCTACGTCTCCGCTAACAGCTCAGGCTAACGGCTAGCCTGGCAGCTAACCATGACTGGAAGGATGGATAGAAGAGGGAGGAAGTGTGTGTAGGTGTGTGTAGGAGTGTGTAGGTGTGTGTAGGAGTGTGTAAACTATGAATTTACACCCTAAAACTGTGAATAAAAAGGTTAGTTAGCCAAGTTTTAGGTGTGTTTACCCTCCGCAGAACCGGCTAACAGCTCGGGCTAACGGTTAGCCTGGCAGCTAATCATGACCAGAAGGATGGGTAGAAGAGGGAGGAAGTGTGTGTAGCTGTGTGTGTAGGTGTGTATAGTGTGTGTAGGTGTGTGTGTTGTGTGTGTAGGTGTGTGTGTTGTGTGTGTCGGTGTGTGTAGGTGTGTGTGTTGTGTGTATAGGTGTGTGTAGGTGTGTGTAGACGGTCGGTGTTCCTCCTGGTTCTCCATGGGACTCTCAGCGACGCTCTAATCCCAGAGAGGAGAGACTCAGAGCGGATTAACCGACGGGAGAGAGCCGCTCTGTCCTCCTGTGTGTGGTGTGTGTGTGTGTGTGTGTGTGTGTGTGTGTGCGTGTGCGTGTGTGTGTGTGTGTGTGTGTGTGTGTGTGTGCGCGCCTCCTGCTGTGTCGTCAGATCTCTGTAAATCTGATTTCCTGCAGGTTTAGACGGAGCATCGCCGTCTCATCTCTCTCTCATCCCTTCATCCTCTATCCATCTTTCCTCCCTCCCTCCTTCCTTCCTTCCTTCTGTCTTCTTTCCATCTATTGTCCGTCCTACCTTTCATTCCCTCACTCCCTCCATTCCTCCCCTCCTTTTTTCCCTCCTTCCATGCTAGAACAAATTAGAAACAACACATACAAACTTACATCTGTCACATTAAAAGCAGTTTATTAGTAAGAATGGAGACTTTTGGATTTCAGTCGTTTGGTTTGTTTTTCTATTTGTGTTTCAAAGTAGAGTTCACTTCTTTCTCTGTTTGTGTTTGTCAGAGAAATGTTCAGCCTCTCTACATGTCGGCCTGTATTGTGTACAAACATCCACATTTTATATTATATTTTATATTATCATTTTGGGTAGCCTAATGCTGTCAAGTCCTCAGTGTTTAACTCGGGGTCACGACTGTCCAACAGCAGCAGGATCATTAAAATGTTTTTTTTTTTAAGTGTCAAAATGCAACACGACTCCTCTCTTGAATGGAAGTTTGCTAGCTTGTTAGCATTTTGTGACTTCCAGATAATTCAATTATAATTTAATTGATAAAAGTCAATCAAAATCAATTATTAGAACACAGAAAAAACAACCACAGAAAATGTTGATTTTTTGTTTTGCCCATAGAAACTGAATTAGTTCGGCCGACTCGTTGCCATAGCAGCAAAGTTCTTAACTCAAGCTTAGCCAGGGGGAGGGGCTAACTGTCCTACCTCAAAATAAGTCAGTCTCGATATTTATTTTAGTCTTAATTAGTCTAACCTGAGAAGACCAGTCTACTCAGTTTATCATCGATGGTCTAAATTCTGTTTCAGAGGCTTTTCCACCCTGAGAAAAATATCATTCTGGGAGGAAACTCTGAATTCTTGTAGCTTTTGGGCACAAAAATGGACGAATTTAAAGATATCGAGTATCGGCAAAAAAAATATCGTCGGGGTATCAACCCTCTGAGACCCGTATCAGTGGAGCCGAGTTACTGCTGCAGAAATCCTCCCTGTTCCTCTGTCTGACCTGCAGCTCTGCAGCCTGTTAGACTCTCCATCAACCACACACATTACTCAGTCTGCCCTCTATCTGTGTGTGTGTGTGTGTGTGTGTGTGTGTGTGTGTGTGTGTGTGTGTGTGTGGAGACAGAGTGTGGCAGACAGTTGATTATGCCTGCTTCGTGCCTATCTGCCTGCCTGCGTGTGGCCTTATTATGCTCTTGCCTGTGTGCCTCTGCCTGTGTGTGTGTATCTGTGTGTGTGTGTGTGTGTGTGTGTGTGTGTGTGTGAGAGAGAGAGAGAAAGAGAGAGATCGAGACAGACAGAGAGTTAATAGCAGTTGTGTATTAAGTATTTAAGAGGCAGCAGTGCTGACATTATTGGAAGGCCAAATTAATGGAGCTCAGATCTAATGTGTTCTCGGCTCTTCGCTCGGCTGCTCGGGGCTTTAGTCAATTTGACCAGGATGGAGCTCGGCTGTGTGTGTGTGTGTGTGTGTCTGTGTGTGTGTGTGTGTAAAGCCTCTGAACCTCAGCATGTACTACTTCAAAATCCTAGATATCCATTTTGAGGAAGAAACGAGTGCAGATTGTGTTCAGTCCCGCGGTGCGTTCATGGACCGTGGGACATACAGTCTGAATGACTTGTTTATGAATGAATCAGTTTATTGAAATGAAGTTTATTAAACAGGGAGGGTTCCAGGGGGTCCCCAGCAAACTAATGAAGTGTTAAACTTCAGCATTATTTCATTTACAAGAAGTTAACAAGAATGTAGAAGAATGACTGTTCTGATACCTGCAATACAGACAGTCATGGGATTCTGGACAAAATCATATCTGACAATAAAAATATTCTCAGATTTGGGTCCGAGAGACAAAATCTCATCAAATGGGGGCTTGTGGCTCTAAAGTTCCTCTAAAGGTAAAACTAATTTATTGTATCCTAATTTTTCCCTTTTTTAACTCATAACTAAACGGCTAAGTCATCCCCGTTACATTTTACGTTACATGAAGTTTGAGTTTCTGTTCAGTCACGGCGGCTATCGCTGCTCATGCTAACTACCCAGTTCTTCTTCTTCTGGTGATTCCAAACAAACCGGAAACGTAAAACGCATCACTTCCTGTGCAGCAGAGGATTTTTCCCAGGAAAGAGCGACACCGGCTGTTTAGAACAGACAGTGGAGAAGATTTATGAACTGGACATAGATTGAATTATTTATATGAAATATGTGTCGCGGATTATAACTTTCTAGGAATAAGTTGAATTTTTGAATTTTATACGGTTAATTTTCTTCATTCCTGCGTTCTTTGTTCTAAAACGGCTCGCTAGCACAGTTAGCTTTCATCGCTAACTGCACTCAAACCCATTTAAGAGCAAGAGATGAATCATTAGATTTACTTTAAAGAATCTAGGCAGCTATCTGTCTGTTTGTATCTCTGTCTACAAATATGTAATAATAATAATAATAATACATTTCATTCACTCAAGGACACTTTACATAATTCAAGAGTTAAAAAATCTGAAAAATCAAGGTAAAAAATCAGGTAAGCTGCATTAATATTGTAAAAATATTGTTTACATTCCTTGTGATGCGTGTTGTGATGTCACGGCTCGGCAGCCTCGTCTGGATCAACTGAAACGTCTGAAAAGGGAAAATAAAAATCGTATTTGGAGTCTGCAGCTCCGCGGCGTCGGAGGCGTCGGCCGGTTTCTGAAAAGGCTGCGAAGGCTGGCGAGAGCGGCGGCCATTTCTGAAATAATGACTAGAGGGAAAATACTTCAATAACATTTAAGAAAAGCTTTTAATACACAATAAATCTTCCTGAAATGAGCTTTTAGTGAAGTCCTTTTGTCCAGTCGACTGCAGAAGGCTGAATCAGGAATAATAATAAGACTAACACACACACACACACACAAAGAAAGACGAACACACACACACATGCAATCAGATGTACAGTATGTACACACACTCAATTTACACACACTCACACACACACACACACACACACACACACCTCTCGTTTCCCCTGACATTCACTGTGCTTGTTGTCAGCCTATCTGTCTTTGTTAGCGCTGCGGTTTCCTAGCTGGAGGAGCGGCTTGTTAGCCTGAGGAATGTCGCCTCGCACCAAATGTCAGGCTGTGTGTGTGTGTGTGTGTGTGTGTGTGTGTGTGTGTGTGTGTGAGAGAGAGAAACAGTGGTATGTGTGTGTGTGTTTGTGCTGCTGCAACTCGAACACACAGCTAAAAAAAAATACAGAAAAGTTGCCGACAAGCAAGAAGCGTGTCAGGTGAAATAGGAGGATGTAAGTGTGTGTGTGTGTGTGTGTGTGTGTGTGTGTGTATAATTAGGGGGGTCTTCCTCATCATCATCTTCATCATAGTTCATATAGACAGTATTATACATATCACTCTGCATATAGAGACATTATTATCGTCTAATTAACATCAATTAAAGTTCAATTAGGCACCTTGGCACTTTGGCGGCCGCTAGTGGCAGCAAGCGATAACTGATCCAGTTGTTGAAGGTTTGAAGGACTTCATTACCCAGAATCCTGTGAGGTGAGGTCTCTCTGCTGTCTGGGAGATTTCACTCTTAAAGGGAAACTGTTAAAACCAGCTAATGGTGATGTACTTAGTGTAAACATAGTCTGGGTTTAGTCTGGGTTAATTTGGCTTTAGAGTCTGGGTTTAGTCTGGGTTAATTTGGCTTTAGAATCTGGGTTTAGTCTGGGTTAATTTGGCTTTAGAGTCTGGGTTTAGTCTGGGTTAATTTGGGTTTAGAGTCTGGGTTTAGTCTGGGTTAATTTGGGTTTCGAGTCTGGGTTTAGTCTGGGTTAATTTGGCTTTAGAGTCTGGGTTTAGTCTGAGTTAGGTTTGGATTTATTTTGGGTTCAGCCCTGGTTTAGCCAGGGTTTAAACTAGGTTTAACCTGGGTGTATTCTGGGTTCAATCTGGATTTAGTCCTGCTTCAGTCTGGGTTTAGTCTGGGTTAGGTTTGGGTTTATCTTGGTTTCAGTCTGGTTTCAGGCAGGGTTTAGCCAGGCTGTAGGCACGGTTCAGTTTGGGTTTAACCTGGGTTTATTCTGCGTTTACTGTGGCTACTTTAGTCTGGGTTTAACCTGGGTTTAACCTGGGTGTTTTCTGGGTTCAATCTGGGTTTAGCTCTGGTTCAGTTGTAGTCTTGGTGTAGTCCAGTTTTAGTCTGGGTTTAGTCTGGTTTTAGCCAGGGTTTAGCATGGCTGTAAGCAGGGTTCAGCTTGGGTTTAACCTGTGTTTAACCTGGGTTTAGTCTGGGATTAACCTTTGTTTAACCTGGGTTCAGTCTGGGTTCAGTCTGGGTTTAGTCTGGTTTTAGCCAGGGTTTAGCCTGGCTGTAAGCGGGTTCAGCTTGGGTTTAACCTGGGTTTAACCTGGGTTCAGTCTGGGTTCAGTCTGGTTTACAGATAGCAGAGCAGACAGAGCAGAAACCTTCCAGACAGACTGATAGAGACAGACAGGATTACTGAGGAGAACGGCTATCGGTCTGCCAGACAGTCTGAGTGTGTGTGGGAGCGAGATAGAGAGTGTTTGTGTGTGTGTGTGTGTGTGTGTGAGAGAGACAGAGAGAGAGAGTGAGTGTGAAAGAGAGAGAGTTAGCGTGTGTTTGTGAGAAAGAGGACAGAGAGAGAGAGAGAGAGAGAGAGAGCAGAAGGCACGCAAGTCTCAGATTAAGAGATGTTTACGATTTTGAGAGAGAGAGAGAGAGAATCACTTGATGTCCTGATAGTAACATGCAATCCAACACACACACACACACACACACACACACACACACACACACACACACTGCACAACACATCAGCACCACTCTGCCCCTGTTTAGATTTTAATAGAGTCTTAAATCTTTAAACGAGTCTGAAGTCAGCTTGAGTTGCTTTAGTCTCTTTTCCTTGTTTTTGTTTTTTCTCTCAGTTTTCTTTCTTAGTCCCTTCGTTCTTTCTCTTCTCCTCTCTTGGAAACAAGGAAGTGCTGAAATCTGATTGGCTGTTGAGGGCCGACAAACTTGTTAAGTTATTGTATCTCGTCTCCAGACTTATCAAGCTTATTGTAGGTTTTTTTTTTGTTTCAGGACATTTTCTTGGTAAAAGTGAAATTGTCTTGGAGAAAGTTTCTTGTTTCCAGATTTTCTTCATTGTTTTATGATGATTTTTTTGAAAGAAGTCATATTGGCATGAATCAAGTGAAATTTACTGAAATAAGAAAGATTATCTGGCAGTGCAGAGAGAGAATTCGACTGAAAATATCATGAAATAATCTGGAAACAAGTTAAAATCACTTGACAGTTTAATATTGTATATTGACTGACTTGTACTTTGATGACTTGAAAAGGTTTCTAAAGTCTTGACTTGAGATCTTGTGTTTGTGTAAATGACTTAGATTGAAAGTGATGAGATTTGTTCCAGCGGACGACTGAATTTAAATTCTGTTTTCTGAATTTGTATGGAATGATTGAATTTATTGAAGTTGAAACTGATTATAGAAATCAAACTCATGATGCTCTTACCAAGTTTTTATCCTATTAAAACCATATTGCATTGAAAAGTCCTAGATATTTAGTTTTCTTTAAGATATTAAATTGATACTGGACTCTTGATTTGTTCTGACTTGACTTGCTGTTCTACATTTAGACTTGAGACTTGACTTTAATGACTTGGGACTTGACTTGAGACTTGTGCCTCAAGACTTGAGACTGACTTGGGACAAGACTGAAGTTGACTTGGTCTCACCTCTGCTCCTCACTGATGGCTGCAACATATTTTTTATTTTGAGACAGTTGAAATGTGGATTTTGCAAAAAGCGTCTGCAGCTAAATCAGGAAGAAATCTCTAAAATGTGGATTCAGCGTTTTGGTCTGAAGAGTCTTCAGGCTTCAGTGCAGAGACGAGGAGGAGCGAGGCAGCCGGCGGGAGGTTTCATGTCAAACCCTCCAGGATCATTATGCGGGACCCGTGTTACTGTTCCTGTGACTCACACCCTGGGTTGTGACCCGCATGTAGAGCCACGCAGGTTTACAGCACATGGTTTAGTCACAGTTCCAGTTTAGATAAACCTGCAGCAGCAAAATCCACCAGAATGATTCCTCTCTCCTGTTCACACCAGAATGACAAATATAGCCTGGCTCTCTCTCTCTCTCTGTGTGTGTGTGTGTGTGTGTGTGTGTGTGTGTGTGTGTGTGTGTGAGTGTGTGTGTGTTATCAGGTGTCCTGCAGGATTTAATCAGGCTGAGGGTAAATATCACCGTGTGGCTGTGAATATTCACAAGGAAGCAGATTAAACACTCTCTGGTATTCACAAGCACACGCAAAGACACACACACACACACACACACACACACACACACACACACACACACACATTGATCCCAGACGCTGACCTTAAGCCGTTCCTTTTACTTTAACAGCAGTCAACAAATAAAGTAATTGAAGTTTATTCATTTTTCTCTCCTGTCCTGCTTCATTATCCTGCTTCAGTGCTGCAGACAGTTTACATTATCACACGGCTCTGATGAATACTCAATTCTGATTGGCCGATGAACACGTTTCGAGGCGTTTCACATCTAATCGCATCACTGTGCAGTCAGTGGACTTTGTTGATTTCTAATCAGACAGCTGACAGCTCAGACACACGGAGGTTTGTACCGGGCAGTGAAGCAGCCAGATGCTCTGTGCAGGAACAGAGAGAGAAATACGTTTTCCCAGCAGGAAGCGGTTACCTGAAGGAGGCACGACTATATAAACGGGAAGTGGAGTCACACTGAAGCGGCTCAGTGGAACGTTTTTCTTATTTAACCGACCAAAGCCTTTCACTAACCTTCACCAAGTTGTTTTAGTTCCTAAACTGAACCGTCGACCTGCAGCTGAAAACGTCCAGTTCATATTTTTATCAGGAGGAACGTAAATTTCACATAAATTCTTGTTTTGTCGTTGTTCGTTTTGCGGTGAAATGATTCTACCAGCTACTGTTGTTTTTCTCACCTGCACTGATTAATTGATTTCATCCCTTCGTTCATCAGAGTGTTTCAGTGGAAGTTTTATCCACAGACTGTGAACAGATAGCAGTGGTTTAGCAGTGTGACTTTCTTCCTCCACACTGTTGGAGGAGGGATGTCATTTTTTTTCACATAACTCGTGTCCACAGATCGGAAATCTGAGTTTCAGAGTTTCTGCTCATTTCACAGAATGTTCATGTTCAGGTTGAGTTGGAGCCAATCAGAAGAGAGACTTCCACAGTGATGTCATGAAGTCACTGCGCTCTCATTTCTGCATTTTCGCATCTGATTCTGCTGCTGACCTGCTGAGTGATGTCATGGTGTCATGGTGTCATGGTGTCATGGTGTCATGGTGTCATTGTGTCATGGTGTCATGGTGTCATGGTGTCATGGTGTCATGGTGTCATGGTGTCATGGTGTCATGGTGTCATTGTGTCATTGTGTCACGGTGTCACGGTGTCACGGTGTCACGGTGTCACGGTGTCACGATGGCATGATGTCATGGTGTCATGATGTCATGGTGTCATGGTGTCATGATGTCATGGTGTCATGATGTCATGGTGTCATGATGTCATGATGTCAGCCTCAGTCTGGTTTGTTTACAGTGATTTTACATTCCTCACTGTGCAGCCGAGAGGAAACAGAAGGAAGAGAAAGAAATGAAGAAAATAATGACAGACAGACAGAGAGCTGGAAGAAAACAAGTGCTGGCTGCAATGCAAGTGTGTGTGTGTGTGTGTGTGTGTGTGTGTGTAAAAGTATTTCTTCAGGGAGCAGTGTGTGTGTGAATTTGTGTATTCATGTTTGTGTGTGTGTGCGATTATGTGTGTGTGTGTGTGTGTGTGTGTGTGTGTGTGTGTAGCCTGTGTGTGTGTTTCTCTGTTTGTGTGAAAAGTATTTCTTTAGGGAGATCTGTGTGGGTGTGTGTGTGTGTGTGTGTGTGTGTGTGTGTGTGAAAGGTGCCAATTCTAACTACTCTGTAGTTTAGTTTTCTTGTCTCAGCTAGCACACACACACACACACACACACACCCTCTCCTCTGTGGTCCCACAACAATCGCCACCTGTCCGTCCGGCCCGGAGGTAAAAATAACTCCTGCCTCCGAGCCGCGCTGCGATTGGTCGCTTCGGACTTCCTGCACAGATGTAATTGGTTAGGGGAGGAGATGAGAAACGTCTCCATGGAAACCTGCTTCCAAGGAGCTGGAGAGGGACAGTATGAGCCTGTGTGTGTGTGTGTGTGTGTGTGTGTGTGTGTGTGTGTGTGTGTGTGTGTGTGTAAAAGAAGAGAGAGAGAGACTTCAGTGTGTCTAATTCGTTTCGACAGGTCATAAAAGACAATTCCTGTTGTTGTGTGTGTGTGTGTGTGTGTGTGGCTTCAAACCCCTCTTACCATACAGACTAATGAAGCTTCAGTAAGTGTGTATCAGGGTTTCAGTGCTGGTGTTGACGACAGTTCATTGATAACTGAAACCTTGTAAATATTTCTTCACCTGGTTTGTTTTGTTGTTTGTTTGTTTGCGGTGAGATGATTCCACCAGCTACTGTTGTTTTTCTCACCTGCACTGATTAATTGATTTCAGCTCCGCCTGCTATTGACCTGTCAATCACTAGGAAAACAACCCCGTGTTTTATCTGTTATATCTGTTAATGACAGTTATTTTGAAAATCTGCATAAGGACACACATTAGAAGAAGTGAAATTAGCTGCTGAGGCCAAAACCTCTTGTGGAGAAAATGTGTTGACTTTATATTTTGATCAGAAGTTGTTTTACGGTCCGTTGACTTCATGCAGTTGGAGGTTTGGAGTCCGTCTGGATGTTAGAGGAGCTGCTGCTGAGCTTCAGGAGGGTTCGGACTCTTGGTTTTATCCCAAAGTGAACGATCCAAACTAAACTAAACTAAACCAAAGCTTGAATTTTATTTTGAAACTCCTCCAGCTGCTGCAGAGCTGCTCGGTCTGCAGGGAAGAGCTGTACCACTGTCTGTCTTTACTGTCTTCTACTCTTTTTTTCCGCTCTCACGTTTCATCTCTCTCTCTCTGTCTCTCTCTCTCTGTCTCTCGCTCTCTCTCTTTCGCCCCCAGACACACCAACATGTTAATATTGCATGATACATACATCACATACACACACACACACACACACACACACACACGGTGACATGTGCAGTCCTTCCCATTCAATTAGCACATTAAGTCAGCAGCCTCAGAGGGATGACAGGAGAAGGGGGGGGGGGGGGGGGTCTACTGCCTGGAGCGGTTGCCCACGGCAACAACCCCCCTGAACCCCATCCACACACACACACACACACACACACACACACACACACACACACACACACCTCACTCAGTGTCTCAGTGGTGGGTCTTCAATTAGTTCCGCTAGCCTGCTCTCTCTCTCTCTCTCTCTCTCTTCCTCTCCTCATCTGTCTCTCTCTCTCTTTCTCTCTCTGTTAATGTCTCTCTGTCTTTTCTTTCTCTCTCTCTCCCCCTTAATGCTTCTCTCTCTCTCTCTCTCTCTCTCCTGTTCTGTTCTCTCCTCGTTCTGCTCCACCATCTCTCCATCCTCTCCTCCTTCAGAAAACCTACAGAAACTCAAACTGCGTCAACAGGAAATCCAAGCTCCGCCCACACTGTTTGATTGACAGGTGATCTGTGGGAAGAGCAGTGCAGAAACACCACAGTGAGGCTGAGGGACAAAGATGGAGAATACATTTTTTTTTTTTTTAAATGTAGGAAAAAATCTTAAAAACAAGCATCTTTTATTTTAGTTCCAGAAAAGTTGACACTGTAGATGTGAAGTTTGACGAATTCCTAACAGAGATGGAAGTATTTATACATCGATTCATACACACACACACACACACACACACGCACACACACACACACACACACACACACACACACGGGAGAGACTCTGAAATGCACATTCATACATGCACACTTTGCGTGACACATGGACAGAAGCAGACCTACATGCGTGTTACACAGGATTAGATAAAATGTCACAGAAGATGCACTTAGTACTCAGAAATTCATGCATAACAGATTTAATGACAAACAGCATTGTACTAAGTGAAGTAGGCTACACACACACACACACACACTCAAAATATTCATAATACTTGTGTGTACACACACACACACACACTGCACTCAGCAGATAATCCAGCGTATGTAAATCCAGTGTAATCCTGTCATCTCCAATCCTCCGTCTCCTTTGCAGCTTCAGACATGATCTGATCCGCCAAAACTGAACCCTGGTTTCTAAAGCTCTGGCTCCGGACCCAACATGGGCCGAGTGTTGGTAGTTTGTGTTTTGCTTCTATAAAGGCTTTGCAGTTGCGTCCCCAAATCTCCCAGCAACCTCAGCTGCTGCCATCACGGAGGCCTGGTGGAGAATTAGCATAATTACCTTATTAATTAGCTCAGATAATGGCTAAGTAACATCTGGGCTGGAAAAATAGAGCTAACTGACTCTTCATAATGGCCGATTCAACCAGCTGAGTCTCCATGATGGAGGAACACTGGAGAATATTCTGTTAGTTAATAAAGTGTAAATCTGTAGAAGCAGCTAGAAGCAGAGAGCAGCTGAGTCAGCTTGTTGTGGTGTGGCTGTAGATCCATTCAGTAACGTTCTCAGTAAAAGTGAATAGTGTGATAAGGTGGATTTGGTTACTGTGACACAGTAAACTGTCTTGTCTTTAGCCCTAGTCTCTACTCCAAAACACTCTGAGTTGTAGCTTGAGAAGAGTCAGCTCAGTTAACCTGAACAAACTGTTAGCTAGCTAACTAGCCGGCAAACACACTGATGTTAATGTGAACACGCTAACGCTAGCCGCTACTAGATACGTTAGCTAGTGTGCTAATCAGATGTGTTAACAACAAGACAGTGATGTTAGCTGACCAGATACTATGGTTAGCTAGCTAACAAGCTGACATTATCTAAACACTAAATCAATCAGATGGATCAGTGATGAAATGATCAGTTCAGTCAGAAACAGACAGAAATTAACCGTCTGTTCAATTCTGTTGAGACGACAGAAACACAGTCAGCTGTTCACAGAGCTGAGGACCTCCAAGATGGCCGACATCACCTGCAGAATGAGTCTCAGTCAGCCTCCCTGGTTAAATAAAGTTGTTTCTTGTTTTTAAAGTTAGCTCTTTGACTGCCATGCAGACCGGTCATGCCTGGGTCATATCGTCTGTCTGCTTCCTGGTGCTCGGCATTGTGGGAAGACTGAACGGCAGATGGCGGAGACGCCCGGAGCTCGGTTCAGACTCCAGCTGGAAACAGATCAAATCAGAGGGTTTAACAGCTTTAAAACCCGCTGCAGGCCGGCTGCTGCCAACACTTTATCTGTTATATCATCCAGCAAGTGCAGCGAGCAGCAGGCTGGAGACACGTCATGTGACACCAGGACCGCACACACAGCGCAAATGGACAGAGCATACCATGCTATTGACAGTAAACTATACATATTAGTCCACATATAAACTTGAACTTTTAAGCATGGGATTGATTTTCTAACTTTGTAACTATCTAGAAAATTGCACTCAGCCCAGTACAGCTTTCTGTAGACAGTTAATGTGCATTAAAAGTGTGTTTGCACATTATATACATTGTTTACATTCTATTTTATTGCTTTATTGTTTTATAGAAATTTACTGTTTTTTATTAGGTGTGACCGAGTCAACTTTGCTCGAGTCCCAAGTCAGTCTCAAGTCTTGAGGCACAAGTCTCAAGTCAAGTCCCAAGTCTAAATGTAGATTACCAAGTCAAGTCCAAGTCATTAATGTCAAGTCTCAAGTCTAAATGTAGAACAGCAAGTCAAGTCAGAACAAATCAAGAGTCCAGTATCAATTTAATATCTTAAAGAAAACTAAATATCTAGGACTTTTCAATGCAATATGGTTTTAATAGGATAAAAACTTGGTAAGAGCATCATGAGTTTGATTTCTATAATCAGTTTCAACTTCAATAAATTCAATCATTCCATACAAATTCAGAAAACAGGATTTAAATTCAGTCGTCCGCTGGAACAAATCTCATCACTTTCAATCTAAGTCATTTACACAAACACAAGATCTCAAGTCAAGACTTTAGAAACCTTTTCAAGTCATCAAAGTACAAGTCAGAGTCAAGTCCCAAGTCACCAGAACCCAAGTCAAGTCAAGTCTCAAGTGACTCTCCTTCCTGTTTATAGTCGTGTCTCCTTCATGGAACCGTTTCCTGCTGGGAAAACTTAATTTTAACACTTTACACTAACATGTAACTTGGTGTCAACAAGTCGAGTTTGTTTGACGTATTTGTGTGATATCAGGTTGTTTTGATCAGAATTGATCAGTTTGATGGAGAAAGATGGGAAATTAGAGAGGGATGGATGGATGAAAGGTTTATTGGAAAGGAAACGAAATGAATGAGGGAAGAAATAGAAAGAGAGAGGAGTGCGAGAGTCAGTCATTAAAAAGATAAAAGAGCAGAGGAAGAAGAAGGAATAGTAAAAGTAGAGTAGTAGGCAGATTGGTAGAAAAAAGAAAATAATAGAATAGGTCATTAAAGTCCTGTTGAGACGATACTGAGTAGTTTCACTGCTCATCCCCAGACAACCCCAATCCTCCCAGCATGCCTTGCATGTTGAACCCCGAACTCTGACAACGCGCCCCCCCTCCTCCTGTCCATCTGTCCTCTGCCTCTCAAGGGGAGCGGTTCAAACCGGGCCAGTCACCCCCCCCCCCCCCCGCACCAATCAGACCAGAGTAATCCCCGGTCCGCTGACCAATCAGAGGCCGGCTGTGCGGCCCCCCGACCGCAGCTAAGCTCCGTTGGGAAGTAGTTGACCCCTCTGAACCCTGACCTTTGACCCCAAGCTACAGGGGGAAGAGCTGGCCTAGTTTGTGTTGGGTGTAGTCAACAAACTGTGTGTGTGTGTGTGTGTGTGTGTGTGTGTGTGCTGGATAAGCGCTGACCTGTTTGAACCGAATCCTTCGCCCTGCAGGGAAAAACACAAACCTACTTTATGTTGTTTGTTGTTTGTTGTTTGTTGCAATATTTGGCCAAAACAGCTTCTCCTGGTGTGTGTGTGTGTGTGTGTGTGTGTGTGTGTGTGTGTGTGTGTGTGTGTGTGTGTGTGTGTGTAGTAGCAATATACAAGCTGAGCTGACCTCCAGTCCATGAGCCTCATAACCTCCAGCACACAGAGACGCACTTTTTGGCTTTATGTTCTGTAAAGCCGATCAAAAAAAAATATATATATATATATTTTTTTTTTCAATCTGTCACTCTTTTACCTCAAAAATCTGCTGTAAAAACTGTTACTGCTGAATGTAAAAACTCCTCAAATCCTTTTCTGAAGTCAAAGCAGCAACACCATAATGGAAAAATACTTTATTAAAAGTAAAAGTTCTGCATTCAAAAGTTTACTTCAGTAAAAGTATAGAAGTATCAGCAGTAAAATGAACTGAAGTATGAAAAGTAAAAGAGTTTTAAATTAGGGAAGTGAGGTCACAGTGGCCATCGATCAGAGAGAGAGAGAGAGAGAGAGAATAAAAGAGCAGGATAAAAGAAATGATGAACAGAAAGAAACAAAAGAGTAGTAATCATCTAGATGCAGAAACCGAATCCAGAACAATGCTGACTGATTGCTTTATTTGAAATTTGAATTTTAGGACTGTAATTTGTAATTGTGCAGCGCAGCGTCGTGCAGCAGGTTTCTCTCTGCTGTCATCATCATGTCTCCTGCTCTCTGATGAGGAGGCTGCCAAACACACACACACACACACACACACACACACACACACACACACACACACACACACACACACACACACACACACACTGCTGTGATCCTGGAGCATCAGACAGGAGGAAGAGACAGAGAGAGAAATCAAGACATCAAGAGAGAAAAAAACATGTTTGGCGTTCTTTAATGGGACAGAGGGAAACGTATCTAAAAATATAAGACACACACAGACACACACACACACACACACACACACATCAAACTAGCAGTTATCCCTGAAATGTCCTTAATTTCTCATTACATAAACATTAATTATCCATTAAAATAACAGCTTTAATAAAGTAAGGTTAGTACCATGGGTTTATAAGGGATTTATTCATGGGTTGATTCACAGAGACTCTAGAAATTAAGGGATTTTTCATGCCTTTTGTGCAGGTTTACAGGTTATTAATGAGTTATTAATGGAAAGTTCCTGTCTCCCTCAATTTTACATTAAATTAGAAAGTAAGGAGTCAAACATTCAGAGTTTAAGGAGGTTTTGATGGGGTCCTTAACTCATTTTAAGGGGAATTTGCCTGAATTAAGGGGTGAATTAATGTAAATGTAAGGTTATTTTAAGGGATAACTGGTTCATAGAGGTGGTAGTTCAACTAAATTCAAATTTGGACAGTGTTTTTGGTAGTAATGACTTTTTATAATGTTTTAGGCATTTGAGTTAACTACTGCAACTGTTTTGGCAATAAAATATTGATAAATCAGAGAAGATCCTTTTTATTGATAAATCAGAAACAGAAAGTTAACATTCCTTCCACATTTTTTCTGTGAAGAAGCCAAATAGCGTAGTTTGCTTTTGAAAGTGATGAGATGTGTGTTGGATGAGAGTGACGGACTTCACCTCCAACAGAGAGTTAACACCGTGATGAAGCCAGACTGGGTTTTGGTTTGGATTTAAAGCACAAGTACAACGTGATCAATAATCTGAACTACTTTCTGTAAATACCTTTACTTAAGAAAACCATTATTCTCTTGAGGGAAGTCTTCAACTTCTTCCAATGTGAAGTAACTGGTAGCTTGGAAAACTAGCCTCCCCTACACTGTACACACATATGAACACATGTATCAACAAACAAGAAAGAAAGAAAGAAAGAAAGAAAGAAAGAAAGAAAGAAAGAGAATGAAATCCAGATCCAGCAGGGATTGAGCAAAGAGAGAGCTTTAAACGTCTGTGAGGAAGATAAATAGAGATGGACAGATTTAGGAGCGATGGGGGGATGAGCGAGATGGAGAAGAGGAAGACAAATGGAGGGACGACATGAAACAAGAGGAGAAAAAGACGAGAGGGAGAGAGAGAGAGAGTGTGATGGGAAAGAGAGCTAGATGAAAGGAGGATAAACGATGTGAAAGGCCTGGAGGAGAGGGATGGAGAGGGTGATCGGTTTATTGGAAAGGGACGAGAGAAAAGAGAACGGAAAAAGAGATTAGCAAAAGGAATAGAGGAAGAACAGAAAAAGAAAAAAACAATTGGTGAGTATAAGGAGGGATGAGAAAAAGGGATAGATGGATGGAAAAGGTGATTTAGGTTTATTGGAAAGGAAATGAATGAGGGAAGAGTCGGTCATTAAAAAGAGTAGAGGAAGAAGAAGAAGAAATAAAGTCAGTGAAAGAACAGAAAAAGAGGCAGATTGACAGAGAAAAAGACGAGTGGATCCATTAAAGGTGAAGAGAGTCTCGTCTTTCATTAGCAGAAGTGGAATCAGTGTAAAACGGGAGAAAGAGTGTTTAAGTAATCAATAAGTTATAATGAACAGAAAGAGTCTGTTTAATGGGAAAGAGAAAAGGATCGCGAGAGGAGGGATGGATGAAGAGAGTGATGACTTTATTGGAGAGGAAGAGAGGAGGATAGAGTGATTAGGAAGAGAAGTAGAAGGTTGAATAGAAAACATTAAAATGGGCATGATGAGGAGGTTTAGAAGTGAAGGAGAAGAGAAATAAAAAATATTTGGTAAAGAGGAGACTGATGGAGAGAGGTTTAATGTTGAGAAAGAAAGAAGAGTGAATAGAAAGAGGAATAGAGGAAGAATAGTAGACTTTCAGGTGATGTCACCTCCCTCTGGCGGCCATCTTGGAGGTCCTCAGCTCTGTGAACAGCTGACTGTGTTTCTGTCGTCTCAACAGAATTGAACAGACGGTTAATTTCTGTCTGTTTCTGACTGAACTGATCATTTCATCACTGATCCATCTGATTGATTTAGTGTTTAGATAATGTCAGCTTGTTAGCTAGCTAACCATAGTATCTGGTCAGCTAACATCACTGTCTTGTTGTTAACACATCTGATTAGCACACTAGCTAACGTATCTAGTAGCAGCTAGCGTTAGCGTGTTCACATTAACATCAGTGTGTTTGCCGGCTAGTTAGCTAGCTAACAGTTTGTTCAGGTTAACTGAGCTGACTCTTCTCAAGCTACAACTCAGAGTGTTTTGGAGTAGAGACTAGGGCTAAAGACAAGACAGTTTACTGTGTCACAGTAACCAAATCCACCTTATCACACTATTCACTTTTACTGAGAACGTTACTGAATGGATCTACAGCCACACCACAACAAGCTGACTCAGCTGCTCTCTGCTTCTAGCTGCTTGATACAGATTTACACTTTATTAACTAACAGAATATTCTACAGTGTTCCTCCATCATGGAGACTCAGCTGCTGGGAGCAGGTTGGGGATATAAAACCTCTAAAGGTTTGGAGAAGTTGGGATGAGGAGGGATGGATGGAAAGGTTGATAGGTTTATTGGAGAGGAAGATAGAAGAGTGTTGAGTCAGCCATTAGGAGAGGACAGGAGTAGAAGAAGAGAAAACAGAAAAATATAATAATTAAGGTAAAGAAAGGATGAGGCAGGATGGATTGAGAGGGAAGATGGACGGTAGATGGGCGTCGTCTTTCATTTGCAAAAGTAGAATCGATCATGAGAATCAAAAGAGATGAAAAAATCAGGATGGACATGGCTGGGTAGGAGCGAAAGAGAGGGAAGAAGAAGAACAACAAAGGAAAGAGAGAGAGAGAGAATGGGTTTATTGGAATAGTGAAGAGCCTGCAGTCAGTTTTTCACTAAGAGAAGAGAAGTGGAATCAATGGACAGAAGAGAAAGAAAAGGATAAAAATGATTGGCAGCAGCAGACTAGTTAGTGTGGAAGAGAGAGAGAGAGAGAAAGAGAGAGAGAGAGAGAGAGAGAGAGAGAGTCTTTCATTACGGAAAGGATGAGTGAAAATAGACAGCTGGAGGAGGAGTAGGAGGAGGAGAAGGGGATTGGATGATTCATGACCTAACGAGGCTGGAGCTCGTTAGCCGGCCTCGGCGTTGCCACGGGGACGGGGACAGGAAGTGGGGTGTGTTGGGGGTCAGAGGTCGAGTCAGGTCCGACCGATTACATCACCAGATACCGGACTTTTATTAAAAATCAGATACGGGAAAGTCAATATCGTCCTCAGATATGATCCAGGTTGATTGATCACATATTTATTGTAGAATTGATCGGTGCTGCACTGCTTGATGGGAAAGTCCATAACCTGAACTGATTCTAATGAGACATTCTGATGAGATTCCATGAGAGTATTGATGAATATGTTAATATGATCGGTATTATTAGGCTGTAATTAGTGTCATCCTGAGGTTCAGTGGAGAGTTTTAGTGTCACATGACGATCTGAACGCTGTTTTCCCTCCTGAAAGAACGTTCAGGGGAAAACGCTGAATACTCGTCATTTTTTGGTATATTTTGGCATGAAAATGGTCAAATTTAAACTTTCTGAATACATGTCAGTATAATGATCCGTAACAGTATTGATGAACAATGCTATGACTTGTTTTAAGCTGTTAATACGGACAAAATAGCTTGTACTTTGTCCGTATTTGTCTATCCAATACTGAAAAAAAACAAAAAACTTTCACACACTTTGGTAAAAGAAAAACAACCTAAAAGAACAATAAATTACGGTTTATTTCATTTCTTCTTGCTTTTACTTTTGCTTTAACAGCAAGCCAAGAATAAAATTCAGAGGGAAAACACTGAATACTCTGCAATTTTTAGTATATTTTGTCAAATCTGAAGATACTGAATACATGTCAGTATAATGATCCATGATAGTATTGATGAACAATGCTGTGACTTCTTTTAAGCTGCTAATTCTGACTGCAGCCGCTCCACTACATCCAATACTGAAAAAAACATCCTAAAAGAAAGATAAGTTCCAGTTTATTTCACTCCTTCTTTCTGCTCCTCTCACTTTAACAGCAGATATCAGTTCAATATCTTTATTGTTATTGGTTTGTTTGGGGAAAAAGCCGATCGGTCGAGTCAGACGCTGTTGTTTTTAAAAAGCCTGTCGTCCGACTGCTGCTCAGGCATGAAGGATGATTAGAGCTATTAGAGGAAGGACGGAGGGATGGAAACGATGATGGAGGGAGCGAGGAGAGAGAGAGAGAGAGAGAGAGATACTGCTGTAGGACATCAAATGAAGATGGCCTCGACTGAATGAGGCTGGAAGATAAGAGAGAGAGAAAGAGAGGAAGAGGAGGTTTATAGAGAGTGTATTTCAGCTGAATGAGGGGGGAGATAAGGGGAAAGAGAGAGGAGAGAGAGATAGAGAGAGAGAGAGAGAGATAGAGAGAGAGAGAGAGGGTATATCAGTGGAATAAGGATGTAACATGGAGGGAAAGAGAGAGAATACATCAACCGAATAAGAGGTGGAAGATAAGGAAAGACAGTCGACCAATTGAATAAGGATGGAAAACAGAGGGAGAGAGAGAAAGAGAGAGTATTTGGACTGAATGAGGCTGGAAGATAAGAGAAAAGAGAAAAAAGGAGAGAGAGAGAGAGGAGGTGTGACTCTCACTCAGCACAGGATTTGGCACCTTAAGCTTGAAAACTGAAAAAGGAAAGAGACTCAAAAACAACCTGGCAACCCAACAGCTGATGTCTTAAAATACAGAGGTGTGACCAAGTCAATTTCACTCGAGTCCCAAGTCAGTCTTAAGTCTAAATGTAGATTACCAAGTCAAGTCCAAGTCATTAAAGTCAAGTCTCAAGTCTAAATGTAGAACAGCAAGTCAAGTCAGAACAATCAAGAGTCCAGTATCAATTTAATATCTTAAAGAAAACTAAATATCTAGGACTTTTCAATGCAATATGGTTTTAATAGGATAAAAACTTGGTAAGAGCATCATGAGTTTGATTTCTATAATCAGTTTCAACTTCAATAAATTCAATCATTCCATACAAATTCAGAAAACAGAATTTAAATTCAGTCGTCCGCTGGAACAAATCTCATCACTTTCAATCTAAGTCATTTACACAAACACAAGATCTCAAGTCAAGACTTTAGAAACCTTTTCAAGTCATCAAAGTACAAGTCAGAGTCAAGTCCCAAGTCACCAGAACCCAAGTCAAGTCAAGTCTCAAGTCTTCTCTTCATGCAGCAAGTCAAGACTCAAGTGATTGAAACTTTGACTCGAGTCCAAGTCATGTGACTCGAGTCCCCGCCTCTGTATTTTATGCTATAAATATTGCATATTTCACTCCTAATTCATTCACTTGTCTTTATCTGGGGACCGGTCTTTATCTGTGCCTTCACACTCCTCAGCTCTTACTGTTTGAGACTCGGTTTTTATTATTCCTGTGCTTGATAATTATTTATTTGTCGGTTATCACATCTTTGCAAATGCTTTGGCAACAGAAACTCCTCTGGTCCTGCCAATAAAGCTTCAGGCTGCTGGAATCAGAGAGATTACATCGACTGGACGAGACTGGAGGAGGAGAGGAAAGACGACATGAAGAGAGTAAAGCAACTGAAAATGGAGAGAGAGAGAGAGAAAGACAGGAAAGATAGGGAAGGAGTGAGAGAAAGGGACGGAAGGAATGAAGGAAGGAGGGAAGGAGAGAGAGAGGGAAGGAAGGTAGGAGAGAGGGAAGGAGATAGATGGAAGGAGGGAAAGAGAGGAAAGGAGAGCATGGGAGGGAAGGAGAGAGGGAAGGAGGGAAGGAGGGAAGGACGGAAGGAGAGAGAGGGAAGGAAGGAGGGAGAGAGGAAAGGAGAGCAAGGGAGAAGAGGAAGGATAGGGAAAGAGGGAAGGAGTGAGAGAAAGGGACGGAAGGAATGAAGGAAGGAGGGAAGGAGAGAGAGAGGGAAGGAAGGTAGGAGAGAGGGAAGGAGATAGATGGAAGGAGGGAAAGAGAGGAAAGGAGAGCATGGGAGGGAAGGAGAGAGGGAGGGAAGGACGGAAGGAGAGAGAGGGAAGGAAGGAGGGAGAGGAAAGGAGAGCAAGGGAGAAGAGGAAGGATAGGGAAAGAGGGAAGGAGTGAGAGAAAGGGACGGAAGGAATGAAGGAAGGAGAGAGAGAGGGAAGGAAGGTAGGAGAGAGGGAAGGAGATAGATGGAAGGAGGGAAAGAGAGGAAAGGAGAGCATGGGAGGGAAGGAGAGAGGGAGGGAAGGACGGAAGGAGAGAGAGGGAAGGAAGGAGGGAGAGGAAAGGAGAGCAAGGGAGAAGAGGAAGGATAGGGAAAGAGGGAAGGAAAGAGAGAAAGGGAGGGAAGGAAGGAGAGAGAGGGGTGGAGGAAAGGAGAGAGGGAAGGAAGTAAGGAGGGAGAGGAAAGGAGAGCAATGGAGGGAAGTAAGGATAGGGAAGGAGGGAAGGCGAGAGAAAAGGATGAGAGAGAGAGGAGAGAGACAGAGAATATAAAGGAAAAGAGGGAGAAAAAGAGAGAGAGTGTTTTAATTAAATGAGGATATAACCAAGAGGAGAGAGAGAGATGGAGAGAAAAAGAGAATTAGGATGCTGAATAAGGCAAAAGAGAGAGAGAGACAAGTGACGGGAAGAGAGAGAGAAACAGCGAGAGAGAGAGAGAGAGAGAGAGAATCATCTGAAAGTGGGGAGAGAGAGAGAGAATTTATATCAATCAAACAAACCTAAAAGAGGAGCGAGTGAAGGAGACAGATGGATAAATAGATCAATGGGACGGAGCGGAGGAGGAGAGCGAGTCAACAAAGCGGACGTCAATACAGCAGAGCGCAGCTTGACAGCAGACAGGAGGAGGAGAAGAGAGAGAGAGAGAGAGGAATAGAAATGTAAATATGAAAGGTGAACGACAGGAAGACAGACAGAAGAGAGGGAGGAGAGGAGGAGGAGAGGTGGAGAGGAGGAGAGGAGGAGGAGGAGAGCAGCCGTCTGTCAGATCGAACCAGAGCAGGAGGATCAGATTAGGATTAACGGAGAGAAGTACTGGAATATTTGTGTTTGTTTTGTTTTGTTTATGCATGGAAAAAATGATGAGTGTGTGTGTGTGTGTGTGTGTGTGTGTGTGTGTTGGGAAAAAGTGTGAGAAAATGAACTGGAGTTTGTAGAAAGGCATAAAATGCGGAATGTAAAATATGACAGAAAATCATAACAAGGGGATAAACCTGTTTGTCTCATACACACACACACACACACACACACACACACACATTAATCTCACAGGAATGTACTCCTGACCGCTGGAGTAGAACCACAACACTTTTGCAAAAATTGCTACCGTGGCAACCGGCGCTATAGTAACGGTGCCCATGGAGACCGCCGACCGCAGGGCCAATCAAAAGGTCCGATTAGATAGTGACAGCGGTGACCAATAACTCCGTCACACACACACACACACACACACACACACACACACACATCTCCACCTAGCATCATGTCTTGAATTTTGTAATCTTTCTAAGTAGCTCTTTCCCGGGAAAAAGTGATGCGATTTACGTTTCCGGTTTGTTTGGAATAAACAGCAGAAGAAGAAGAACTGGGTAGTTAGCATGAGCAGCGATAGCTACCATGACTGAACAGACAAAGAAGAGAGAAACTCAAACTGCATCAACAGAAATATACAAGCTCCGCCCACACTGTTTGATTGACAGGTGATCTGTGGGAAGAGCAGTAAGAGCAACGGCTGCTTAGCTGCAAAGATGGAGACTAAATGTTAGTACTGAAAGCTTGTCAGTGAACTACAATAACCAGAATTCATTGCACCTGTGACACAGAACATGGTGTTGGTCGGCTGCTTGTTTGTGTAACTGAATATTGAGGCTATTGAAGTTTGAAACAGTTTACATGCTATATGTAGGAGGTAACATGTTTCTAATTAGCTGTATGTTGTGCTTGTTTTACTAAAGTAGTGATGACCGGATGGGATTTAACAGTCAGCTAATGCTAGCCTCATTAGCTGACTAATGAGCTAGCCTAGCCTACTGGAGTTAGAGATTTTAGTGCCTGAAAAAAATACAGGATATAAATGTAGGAAATCTAAGATCTGAGCTCACTGCCTGTCAACAATCCAGCTGAACACTGCTGTCATGTGAAAACCTTGTAACTCTAATTTCATGTTTTAACTTCATCTGAAGGATTACATGCTCCTGTGTGGTCTGGATTCTTTGGCTTATGAAACCGGTTCAAAACTCCTTGGATGAACTCTAAATTCCTCGTCATCCAGCTGAACCAAGCTGTTCTGTTGATGTTTTAGAGACAGGAGGTTTTGACCCAGCAGCCTGAAGTCCTGCAGCCTGAAGTAAACCAGCAGCCTGAAGTCCTGCAGCCTGAAGTAAACCAGCAGCCTGAAGTCCTGCAGCCTGAAGTAAACCTGCAGCCTGAAGTAAACCTGCAGCCTGAAGTAAACCAGCAGCCTGAAGTAAACCTGCAGCCTGAAGTAAACCAGCAGCCTGACGTAAACCTGCAGCCTGAAGTAAACCAGCGGCCTGACGTAAACCTGCAGCCTGAAGTAAACCTGCAGCCTGAAGTAAACCTGCAGCCTGAAGTAAACCAGCAGCCTGACGTAAACCAGCAGCAGAAGTAAACCAGCAGCCTGAAGTAAACCAGCATCCTGAAGTAAACCAGCAGCCTGAAGTAAACCTGCAGCCTGAAGTAAACCTGCATCCTGAAGTAAACCAGCAGCCTGAAGTAAACCAGCAGCCTGAAGTAAACCTGCAGCCTGAAGTAAACCTGCATCCTGAAGTAAACCAGCAGCCTGAAGTAAACCAGCAGCCTGAAGTAAACCAGCAGCCTGAAGTAAACCAGCAGCCTGAAGTCCTGCAGCCTGAAGTAAACCAGCAGCCTGAAGTAAACCAGCAGCCTGAAGTCCTGCAGCCTGAAGTAAACCTGCAGCCTGAAGTAAACCTGCATCCTGAAGTAAACCAGCAGCCTGAAGTAAACCAGCAGCCTGAAGTAAACCTGCAGCCTGAAGTAAACCTGCATCCTGAAGTAAACCAGCAGCCTGAAGTAAACCAGCAGCCTGAAGTAAACCAGCAGCCTGAAGTAAACCAGCAGCCTGAAGTCCTGCAGCCTGAAGTAAACCAGCAGCCTGAAGTAAACCAGCAGCCTGAAGTCCTGCAGCCTGAAGTAAACCAGCATCCTGAGGGAAACTGACTGTCATGTCTGTTGCGTTCTGTCTCTGCATCATGTTGAACTGAGCCGCCGTCCGCTCCGCTCTCTTCTGTTGTGCTTTGTGTTTTCCCATAATCCTCCTTTGCACGCCCTCGTTAAGGGAGGTCAGCTCTAATTGGACGCGGATCTCCTTAACGCCTCCTATTAGCTTGTTAGGAAAGGTTAGCCGGTGTAGAAGTTCCTGCCTCGGCCCGGCGCTCAGTAACATTCGGCTCAATTAGCAGAGCCGAGTCTTCGTTTGGAAATGAGCGACTTGTTCAGACTGAGAGCTGAACTGCTGCCAGATACTGAGCAGCAGGCTGAGAGAGAAGAAGAAGAGGAGGATGGAAATCAGTGGAAAGACATTAATGCATGACAAACGTTCAGAGGTGTGAGCAAGTCAGCTTTGCTCGAGTCCCAAGTCAGTCTCAAGTCTCAAATCAAGTCCCAAGTCAAGTCCATGTCGTTAATGTCAAGTCTCAAGTCTAAATGTTTAAACTGCTTGAGTCTTGACTTGATGCATGAAGAGAAGACTTGAGACTTGACTTGACTTGGGTTCTGGTGACTTGGGACTTGACTCTGACTTGTACTTTGATGACTTGAAAAGGTTTCTAAAGTCTTGACTTGAGATCTTGTGTTTGTGTAAATGACTTAGATTGAAAGTGATGAGATTTGTTCCAGCGGACGACTGAATTTAAATTCTGTTTTCTGAATTTGTATGGAATGATTGAATTTATTGAAGTTGAAACTGATTATAGAAATCAAACTCATGATGCTCTTACCAAGTTTTTATCCTATTAAAACCATATTGCATTGAAAAGTCCTAGATATTTAGTTTTCTTTAAGATATTAAATTGATACTGGACTCATTATTTGTTCTGACTTGACTTGCTGTTCTACATTTAGACTTGAGACTTGACATTAATGACTTGGACTTGACTTGGTAATCTACATTTAGACTTGAGACTTGACTTGAGACTTGTGCCTCAAGACTTGAGACTGACTTGGGACTCGAGCAAAGTTGACTTGGTCACACCTCTGATTTTTCTTCATAATTGAGGATGCAATGCCTGTAGAACATGATAGTTTTCCTGCCTAATGGGGTTCAGCTAGTGGGGATCCCAAGGAAGGAAGGAAGGAAGGAAGGAAGGAAGGAAGCCTCTAAGCAGTCTTGTCTTTCATTTCCACCTCTTCCTCTCTTCTCTGATATTTGTGTGTTTAGTTTCTCTGCTGAGGAGTTTTGTTTTCATCCGTTAGTTAGTTTGTTCTTCAGAGGATTTCTCAAACATTTCTGAACAGATTTCCATCAGATGTTTTGCTCTGAGCTGCAGAACAATTGATTAGATTCCTGTGTGAGCCGGACCTGGAGTTCCCAATTAGAAGATTTTTACCCAGAACTATGAAACGAACAGAGAGAGACTTGATTCTAAATCCTAAGAGGATTTTTGCAGGCTGAAGAAATCAATTTAACTTCAAATTGAAGTGATAGGAGTGATGCGTTCGGGTGTAACAGCGAACCGGAGGATTGTTCAGCGCCGGTGGAGGTTTCTGAGCGTCTTCTGGTTCGCTCGAACCTGAGGAAGCAACTAGCGAAACGCGTTGTTCGCTGCTCAAGCCTGAGAAGCCTGTTTTACATTAGCAGGTTTTATTATATTTTTGACCCATTCTAACATCAGTTTCTAGAAACTTTAAGCAAATTGTTGGGAGAGTTTCAGAAACAGGAGTTAAAATCTGAAAAAATATAAAAGCATACATTACTTTTTCCATGTTGGTGATTAGCAGAACACCTAGACAGATGCTGGGCTGTGAAAACATGTGAAATATATTGAATATCTGTTTTCATCTTGAACACACTCTGAAAATAACGATGATACTGACCGACCGGTTCAGACTTCATGTTAAAACGTCATGTCTTCTCTTGTTCCAGGTCTGAGGGGGTCCACCCCCACCTCCTGACTTCCTGTTTACTTCCTGAACCGCAGTGAGCGCTTCCTGTTCGTCCTGTCGTCTGGTTGGAGGCCGCAGCTGTCCGTCACGCCACTTTCACACTGTAAGTACCGGTGGAATAAAATCAAATTGATGTGATGCTGATCGGCAGATCCTCGTCGGCTGCGTTGCTTTCACGTGCTACTTTGGAAAATCAAACCCAGACCCAAGACAAAAAGCATAAACAAACATGGCCGCCCTGCAGCTGAACAAGATAATTTAATGAACTTCATTCAAACAAATGTCAGTTATGATGATTAGTCTGCAAACCTGTAATGAAGCTGCAGGTGTGTTGAAGTGTTTTCTTACTGTTAACTGACACTAAACCTGATCTTTTCACCATGTTGAGAAGGTTAACGGTTATCAGTCAGAACTAGGTAGCAAATTTTCTCAGACTTTCCGACTTCATCATCCGACTTTCAGTGTTGTTTATGTAAAAAAAGAGTAGGAAATTTGTTTCTCCGACAAATCCGACAACATGTGACAGCAGAGGGAGATCATGAAGTAATCGCACCTCTCACTTCTCGTTCACCTCGAACACGACAACAGAGTCTCAGTCCTCTAACGAGAGAACCGCAACTACAGGAAACCGCCCCGAAACACAAGGGATTATGGGTAGAAGGAGACGGAAAGCCGAGCAGAACAAAATGAAGTCTGGACTGATGCTCATATTCAGCTGTTTCTTCATGTGTTCTGAACTGGTCTGAACACCACAGAAGAAGAGACAGACGAGTCCATCATATGTTAGATAAAGTTACAGGAACTGGAGTCTAAAAACTCGGTCCGATAAACAAGCTGCTGGTGAGTCACGTGACTTTTGTTTACAAGTCCTGCTTGGCTTGTGATTGGTCAGTTTGAAGATAAACAAACTGAATACAGAAATACAACAAAGTCGGCTTTTTCCTCTCTGGTTCAGACCAAAGAAAACAAAGTGGAGGATCGGTCGAACTTTTCTAGACTTCACAGCGACTCTGATCCTGCTTCGATCAGTTCGCTCATCATCCAGGGTGCGTTTGATTCGTCGATCTCCAGAATATTTTCCTGCTTCCTGCTGAAGGAAAGTGAAGCGAAGTGTTTGTCGGTTCTGTTCTCCGCTGCTTCCTGCCTGGTCGGGACGATCAGTCAGCCTGCTGCACAGTCCCAACGGAGACACACACACACACACACACACACACAAGAAAAGAAAAGACAAACATGCATATTCTCACATGCACAAACACGTTCAAAAGCGCAAATATACACACAAAAATGAGGGCACAGACATGCGGAGACACACACACACACACACACACACACACACACACACTACTTCATTACGTATTACTGTGCTGCTGTGTCACAAGGACAAAGTATTTCATATTAAAACTCTCTCTCTCTCTCTCTCTCTCACACACACACACACACACACACGTGCACACACACTCAATTTTCAATTCAATCAGCTTTATTGACGTGAATATTAGCAGAACAGGATTGTGAAAGCATCTCATCATAATCAGATAAAGAGAATAACAAATAAAACCAGAACATAAGAGTAAATATCTGTTCCACTTGTATGGCTGTGTGTGTGTGTGTTTGTGTGTGTGTGTGTGTGTGTGTGTGTGTTCCCATGGTTTCACCTGCCCTGAGGACATTGATTGTCTGTGAGGGAAGAAAAGAAACTCTGTGTGTGTCTTTGTTTGTGTGTGTGTGTGTGTGTGTGTGTGTGTGTGTGTGTCCCGCTCCACTTTTCTGATGAACCCACTTTCCCTCAACCCGCCTCGTCTACCCAGAATGCCTTTCAGCAGCGCAGTTTGGCTCAGAAGGTTCTGGGTTCAAGTCCAGGCTTTTCATTTCCCATCCTGAACTATCAAGAACAAGAAAATGAAATGACTTAAATAACTGGAGCTACAGCCCAAAACAAGGTGACATACTGGCTCCTGATTGGTCCAGACGGCTGCTGTGGCAACACTGTTACGACAATAAAGGTCTTGAATTGAAAAAGACGCACAGACAAAGAGACAGACAGACTGTTATCGACCAGGTAGAGGTGACATCCACACACACACACACACACACACACACATGCAGTATATTGATTGTTTGGCAGCAGCGGGGAGGAGGGGCGGTGGTTGCCGTGGTAACCTGACTATGGGATATCCCCCAGTTCAGAAAGTCACCTTTACTCTCACACACACAGAAATTGAAAGAGAGAGTGAGAGACTTTTGACGTTCTTTAATCAAACATCTCGTCTAAAAAAGGGAGAGAAGAATAGATAGATAGATAGATAGATAGATAGATAGATAGATAGATAGTAGTTTAGAAAGAAAAGATGGAGGATGGAGAGGAGAAACAGAAAGTTTAGATGGAAATGAGCAAGAATGAAGAGTTTGGAGGGAAGAGAGGAAGAAAAGTTCAGTTTCTGAAATGAACGACAGAGGAAGAGGAGGAGTGATGGAACGCTCCCTCCGGCCCTGCTTTCATCTCTCTCTCTCTCTCTCTCTCTGATGTACATCCTTCATTTATCTGTCCATCCCTCTGATCATCCCTCGCTCCTCCTCCTTCTCTTCCTCCTCCCTCTCCTCCATGATGGCTGTTCCCTCTCTCGCTTTTTTCATTCTCTCTCTCTCTCTCTCTTTACTCCCCCCCATTGTCACTCCCATTCTCTCTCTCTTTCTTAGTCCTTCTTTCTTTCTCTCGCTTTTTTCTCTCCAAAACACACTCTTTCACTCATTCTCCCTCTTTTTCTTTGTCTCTCTCTTTCTTTCTTTCTCTTCCTCTTTTTTCTGTTTCTTTCTCTCTGTCGTTCTACTTGGATGGAAACTAATGTGAACGCAGCATGAGAGAGAGAGAGAAGGAATGAGGGAAAGAGAGAGGGTATGATGAACTTTCTCTTTGTCTTCTCTTTTCCTTTTTTCAGTGAAATTGTCTTTTTGAAAACAAGCGTCATCCTCTTTTATCCACGACCAATTTCAGCCCTAGTTTCTTTCTTTTCCTCTCATTCACTCTCTTTCTCTCCTTCTTTATCATTCACTTTCTCTCTGTATTCTTGTCTTTTATCCAAAGCCGTCGTGTGCCACTTTCTAACTCGACTTTTCTCTCTCTTTTCAGTCTCTCTTTCTCTATCGTCACTTCTTCTTCTCTCTTTCTTTCTTCCTCTCTAACTCGCGCTCTTTCTTAATCCCTACTTTTCGTCTTCTCTCTCTTTCTCTTCTTTTCCAGCTCCCTCTCTTCTTCTATTCTCTTTCCCAAATCCCCCTATACGCCTCCTTTGTCCTTCTTCTTCTCTCCCTCTCTCTGCTTCTTCTTTCTCATCCCTCCTCTCTGTTGGTGTCTTCAGTGAAATCGAGTGTCTTGTTGAAAACAAGTGAGTCATCCTCTTTGATCTCCTCCTTATAAAAGCCGTTGAGCAGCAGAAAGCTTCTATTCAGACTGAAGCCTCCAGTCTGAAGACGGTTTGTTGTTTGAAGCTTCGTGGCGCCTGTCATTCATTCTCCTTCGCTCTTGTTCGCCCTCATTCGCTCCCGATCGCTGTCGTGCCCTCTGATTCGCTCTCATTCCCTCTGATTCGCTCTCATTCCCTGTCTCTTACTGTCATTCCTCCTCGTTTCACCCTCATTTGCTCTTGTTTGCTCACATTTTCCCTCCAGTTCACTCTCATTGATTCTCATTCCCTCTCATTCCACTCTCATTTACTCACATTTCCCTCCAATTCACTCATTTATTATCATTCACTCCCATTCACTCTCATTCACACCAATTCATTCTCATTTGTCATTATTCTCTATCATTCGCTCTCATTTTGCTCTCATTTTCTCCCGTTTGCTCTCATGTCCCCTCATTCACTCATTCTATCCCATTCACTCTCATTCACTCTCATTCTATCCCATTCGCTCTCATTCACTCTTATTCGCTCTCATTCACTCTTATTCGCTCTCATTCACTCTTATTCGCTCTCATTCACTCTTATTCGCTCTCATTCCCTCTTATTCGCTCTCATTCACTCTCATTCCCTCTTATTCGCTCTCATTCACTCATTCACTCTCATTCCTTTATTCACTCTCATTCACTCTTATTCGCTCTCATTCACTCTCATTCCCTCTTATTCGCTCTCATTCACTCATTCACTCTCATTCCCTTATTCACTCTCATTCACTCTTATTCACTCACATTCACTCTCATTCCCTCTTATTCGCTCTCATTCACTCTCATTCACTCTTATTCGCTCTCATTCACTCATTCACTCTCATTCCCTTATTCACTCTCATTCACTCTTATTCACTCTCATTCACTCTCATTCCCTCTTATACGCTCTCATTCACTCTCATTCCCTCTTATACGCTCTCATTCACTCTCATTCCCTCTTATTCGCTCTCATTCACTCATTCACTCTCATTCCCTTATTCGCTCTCATTCACTCTTATTCCCTCTTATTCGCTCTCATTCACTCTCATTCCCTCTTATTCGCTCTCATTCACTCATTCACTCTCATTCCCTTATTCACTCTCATTCACTCTTATTCACTCTCATTCACTCTCATTCCCTCTTATACGCTCTCATTCACTCTCATTCCCTCTTATTCGCTCTCATTCACTCTCATTCCCTCTTATTCGCTCTCATTCACTCATTCACTCTCATTCCCTTATTCACTCTCATTCACTCTTATTCACTCTCATTCACTCTCATTCCCTCTTATACGCTCTCATTCACTCTCATTCCCTCTTATACGCTCTCATTCACTCTCATTCCCTCTTATACGCTCTCATTCACTCTCATTCCCTCTTATTCGCTCTCATTCACTCATTCACTCTCATTCCCTTATTCGCTCTCATTCACTCTTATTCCCTCTTATTCGCTCTCATTCACTCTCATTCCCTCTTATTCGCTCTCATTCACTGCCATTCCCTCCCACCCTCACTCCAATTCACTCTCAATTATTATCATTCCCTTTTATTCACTCCCATTCACTCTCATTTATTATCATTTGCTCTCATTCACTCCCATCCTCTCTCATTCACGGCAATTAATTCTTATTTGTCATTATTCTCTATCATTCACTCTCATTTTGCTCTCATTTTCTCTCATTTACCCTCATTCACTCTCATTCACTGTCACTCCCTCTCATTCTATCCCATTCACTCATTCCCTGCTATTTGCTCTCATTCACTCTCATTTACTCCCATTTGCTGTGATTCCCTCTCATTCCACCATCATTCGCTCTCATTCACTCTCACTTGCTGTCATTCCCTCATATTCCCTCTCATTCACTTCCATTCGCTCATCTGCTGTCATTTACTGTCATTCGCTCTCATTCACACCAGTTCATTCTCATTTGTCGTTATTTGCTATCATTTTCTTCCATTTTCTCTCATTCACTTCCATTCACTCATCTGCTGTTATTTACCCTCATTCACTCTCATTCTATTCCATTCGCTCTCATTCCCTTTTATTCGCTCATTTACTGTCATTCTGTCATTTCACTCTCATTCGCTCTCATTTGCTGTCATTCATTCTCATTCACTCCCATTCACTGTTATTCCCTCTCATTTCACCCTCATTCCCTCTAATTCACTCCCATTCACTCTCATTTATTATCATTCACTCTCATTCATGCCAGTTTATTCTCATTTGTTATTATTCACTATCATTTGCTCTCGTTTTGCTCTCATTTTATCGCATTCGCTCTCATCATTCCCTCTCATTCATTCTTATTCGCTCTCATTTACTCTCATGCACTTCTGTTCACTCGCATTCGCTCCTATTTGCTCTCATTTTTTATTTGCTCTAATTTGATATCATTCGCTCCTGTTCATGCTCGTTCAATCGCATTCAGTCTCGCTCACTTTCATTTACTCTCTTTTGCTCTTATTCTGTCTCATTTGCTTCCTTTAGCTCCCATTCATTTGTTTTTATTCACTTTCAATCGCTCTCATTCGCTTCCATTTGCTCTCATTCAT
>NC_136015.1:26053971-26061471 GCF_048128805.1 Centroberyx gerrardi | reverse complement strand
CAGGGTTTGCTTCAGGATAACGACACAGTCCGTCTGGGTCTGGACTTCCAGAGGATGTTACGCATCAACCACATGCTCTACATCACCGCCAGGTCAGCGCACACACACACACACACACACACACACACACACACACACACACACACACACACACACACACACACACACACACACATCTAGATTACTATTCTTGTGCTAAACTCTAACCATAACCTCATCCTAATCTTTATTCTAATCTAAAGGAAAAATCGTCCTAAAACACTCATTCCTGGCTCCATCCAGTAGTTTGTTGTGTTTTTCTTCTTGGTGGATAACCGGCCAATCGTAGACGAGGTGACGTCACCTCCAGATATTTCCCAGCAGCTACAACAGAGTTTGATATGAGAAAATGTTTCAGGATGTAAAACATTAGCAGTAAACGTCAGGTTTTGGTGTCAGTCCCTCAGAATCAAAGAGCGAGGGCTTCTTTCTAGAGCCGCCATTTTGCACCGAGAGACGTTCAACAATCATACAGGGAGAAATCCATCGTAGAAGAGGAGAGAGACCAGTTTCTCCACCACAGGAGCAGGAGAGAGACCAGAATGCAATGCAGCAGAGAGACAAGACTCTCCCTGTTTCTCAACTGGGAAAACTCTCGCTCTCACACAATACACACATATTGACACACACATGTTATTATGGTTAAAGTATATTAAAAGCATTTAGTAAGTCGGTCTGAAGCGATGTGGATCTGTCTCCTCAGGGACCACGTGTTCGCGGTGAACCTGACGACGGCTTCTGAAGAGTTCGTCCCTCAGCTGGTAAGAGCGTCTCCTCCTCCTCAGACGCACGACGCGCCGCGTGACGACATCGCTCCGCACAATCACTCTTTCATTGTTATTTCTGGATTTGTTGGATTTGCAACATGAAGGGCTGCTAAGTTGCCGGAGGGCTCGATCACACAGGAGGCGGTTTGAAGCTCTTCTGTTGAAGCCTGCGCAGCGGGAGAGTCTGATGTGTTTTTTGTGATGTCGTTGCTAGGCGACCGCAGAACCAGCTGACGACCCGCTGTCAGTCACTCAACCGGCTGTCGGCTGTTTATTGTGCTAGCTAGAGTGTGATTTAGCTAAATTATGTAGCTAAATTATAAACAATGAAAATTCATGATAAAAAGATGCCAGAAATTTGTGGAGCTCTAATTTTTCTCTAATTTTGTGTTTAGATCTGATTTGGGAAGTCGTAAAGCTTCCCATGTTTATTGTTTACAAGAGTCACAGCAGAAGTCCCGCCTCTCCTTTAATCCGATTGGACTTTGGAGAAAAGACGTGATGTCGGGCGTCTTTCTGCTCTGAGTTGAGCTGTTTTCTGTGCGGGGCGTTCAAGGTGCTCTTCCAAAAATGCGAGACGCCCAGCAGTGCAGAGGCAGCGTGCAGAAAGCTTCCCTCACGCTGTGAACAGACAGACATGGCCGCCCTCCGCTGCTGAGACGCCTCCTGTGTGATCACACCTTCCTCCTCTGATGTTCACCGTGTTTCTGAACGCTCAGCTTCGCTCTTCTCTCTTTTCTTCCTGCTTGTCCTCCGTTGTTGTTGCTGCTGTGGTTTACGCCCCATAAACATCCTGAACACCATTGAAAAGCCAATTTCAGGCAAACGGGGGATTTAGGCCTGATCACAGAATGATAATGAAGAATATATCCTGTTTATTATTGTTGTTTTCATGTGAAAAAACGTTGCTTATTGCAGCTTTCAGGCCTTGTCCACACTAATCCGGGGAAATTTGAAAACGGCGTTTCCAGGCCGCCGCTGTTTACGGAAGTGTTGTCATGGCTGCAGCAGCAGAGCCTGAAGCGCCAACAAGATGTCCTACTCACGACAAAAGACGGACAAAAAGCGAGCCGGACTTCTCTGTCTGGACAGACGCTGAACTGCTTTTGAAAGTAACAAACGACTACAAGACCGCCAGAGCCACGGAAAATATAGACGTTATAGCGTTAAAGTCGAGATGAAACGGCATTTCGAGAGTATCTAACTTCCGTATCGTGACGTATTTCCGAGTGAAACAGGAAAGACAGGCGGGACGTAACGTTGGGAGGAATTTGATTTGAACGTTGAAAAGTGGGCGTGTCATAACACCCGAAGACACACCGAAGTACCATGCTGCTGCTAGCTAGCTAACTAATGAATCTTAGCTCTGTGCGCTAAAAGTTGAAGATTGATTGATGGGTGGATGTCATGATATTATTGGTTGAAATTGGTTACGGGCATGCTTACGTAAGCACACGGCATATTTTGTTTTACAGGAAGAAAACATGATTGAATTTTGATATAAGAATACAAAGAAATGGATTTTTTGTATTTCTTTTTGCATATATTGTTAAATAGGTGCACAATATGACCGAGGACGTGATCTAAAAGGGTTAAAAAGGCATTTTTCACGAAACCGGCGTTTTCAAAACAGAGAAATAAAGGTGTGCTTAGTGTGGACAAGGCATCAGTTTGGATGTGGAGAAGTTTTCCCAGCAGTGAGCAAACTGACAGAATACCAGACACAGTGTAAATTAGGCTCACAGACATCTTGCCTGCTGCAGCTTTAAAGCATCAACTGTAGCATCAAAATGACGGCTGACAACGCAGCAGAAAGATCCTTTACTTTCAGCACAATCCGTGCGGTAAATATCAGAGCCGGGAACAAAACTCCGGTCTGTAATGTGTGTCGCGGCACAAAGGACGAGCTTCCTTTGATCTCTGCACCTCCTCCTCATCAGAGAGGGAGGTTACAGGGCGACTGCTGACAGTAATGGGCCTCCAAGTGCATTGTGGGATAGCGGCCTACAGCAGCTCTTTGATGTGAGCTGTTACTCTCGTTATCAGCGATCCGTCGGCACTTGAAGTGTGTGTGTGTGTGTGTGTGTGTGTGTGTGGACGTCTCTCTCTCTGTCCATCAGTCTGTCCTCATTTCTGCTTCTCTCTCTTTCTGACTGTCTCTCTCTCAGTCTGTCTCATCTCTATATATTTTTCTCCTCTATAGCAGTGTGATTTATCTATAATTGTGTGTTCATGTGCTGTCGGGATTTTATGAATACAAATTTTCCACCAAGAAGTACAACTTGAACGTCCCTCCAGGTCTGATTGGTTGAGTTAAACCTCAGTGGGCGGAGCCAGAGAACCACAGTTTTTCTGGCTAAGTAACATTAGACTGAAGCTCAGTGAAAAAGACAAGAGGGAAGAGAGGAGGAAGCTAATATTATGAAGCCTAGCGCTCTGCTGCTAACTGAAAAAATACAATCTATCATACTAAGTTATCTAGGTTAGCTAGTTAGCTAGCTGACCTTCAAGTTCAAACTAGCCATACTAGCCTATAGCTAGCTAGGTAAGCTAGTTAGCTAGCTGCTGAGCTTCAACATCATGATGCCGTGGGCATGAATGAATGAAAAAAGTCATTACATTAATATTTTTATTCATATTTTAACCAGAGTTCCTTTGCCATTCTCGTTAGCTAACTTGCTTTCTGAAAAACTGTGGTTCTTTGGCTCCGCCCATCGTGGTTTAGCTCAACCAATCAGATTATTTCTTCCTCCAAGAAACGTTTGAATAACCAAAACTGCAGTCTGCAGGTCGGGCGCTGAAGACGAGGAAGTCTGGATTCTAGATGGAACACAAAATGGCCGAGTTGTGACCTAGCAGCGTTAGCCAACATGGCCGACAACATGGCCGACAACATGCAGCTGAACAGTAGCCTAGACCTGGTTCTCTAACTCGGGGTCACAAGATCATTTTGGGGGGACGTGAGATGACTAATAGAATAGGATAAAAACATATTTTACATAGCCTACTATACATATACATAGCCTATTTCAACAATTTTTGCTTTTTTTCTTGTGAAACACTGAATAGTTTTGAGCCTCTCGGCCTCCTCTGATGATCAAATGAAACAACCTGAAAAGAGAAAATCATTTTTTGGGTGAAGTGGTCAACACCTCTGGCCCAGATGCCTGCTTACCTAGAACTTGATAAATCACCTGAAGCTGTGTGGATGGTTTGGAGATAAATGAGCAGCCAGACACGACTCACACGCCTCTTCAGCTCCGAGTTTGTTTTCATTTCTGATCAAAAATCAAGCGTCCGACTTCACGGCTCGGAGAGAAGAAGAAGATGAAAGCGCCTCCTCCGTTCCCGCTCTGCCCTCCATGACACGTTTCCTCTTCCTGTGTTTCAGAAGCTGACGTGGCGATCTAAAGACGTCAACAAGTGTACGGTCCGGGGGAAGAACAGCGTGAGTCTTCCTCTCTTCTCTCTCTCTCTCCTCCTGCATTCCCTTTAATATTTAATACAGATCCGTCATGCTGTCTTCTCCTTCTTTTCCTTCTTCTATGTCTTCTCCTTCTTCTTCTCCTTTTCTCTCCCCTCCTGCTTTTTCCTCTTCTTTTTCTTTCACCCCTTGCCTCTACTCCATCCTCTTCTTCTTCTACTTCTTTTACCCCTACTTCTTCTTCTCCTTCCTCATTTTCTCATTCTTTTCCCTCTTCTTCTTTTTCTAATTAAACGCTAACAGGCTCATTTACAGGTTGAGTGACTTTAATGACCGTACAATCGAAAACCTTCGGATAGTTTCAAAAAAAAAATTATTGGAATCAATGCAATCAAATGCATCAGTGAAGTCAGACGGATTTTCTTCGGTTACTGAGGAAGGAAACTTCTTGGAAACTTTCCGTGAAACTTTTCATCCTGACAAAATTGATAAATGTGAGCCGTTAATATTTTTTTTTTCCTGAAAGCGTCATGACATCAGTGACAAAATTAGACAGAATTAGACTGAAAAACACACTTTTTGAACATTTTCATCCTTGCAGAGAAAATAAACTGTCACATTTTATCATGTTCACCGTCGTATTTTTTTCATTTCATCCCGTATTTTTTTGACTGTGTGTGTGTTTCTGTTTCAGGATGAATGCTACAACTACGTCAAAGTGTTGGTGCCTCGAAACGACGAGACGCTGTTCGCCTGCGGAACCAACGCCTTCAACCCCACCTGCCGAAACTACAAGGTACTTACACCTGTGTGTGTGTGTGTGTGTGTGTGTGTGTGTCTGTGTGTTGTATGTTGTTGGGTCTAAATGTCCCTGCAAGTGACTATAACCAGGAAAAGGGGTGAGTTGTGAGGACTGTAGTTGTCCTAAACTGATCAAAAAAGGATTATTTTAGGGTTAAGGAGAGAATTAGAGTTAGGATAAGTTTAGGTCATGATACGATATGACATAATAACATTTATTAGTACCAAAATATCCTACTCAAGTAGAAATCCTGTTACCTTTCTGATATTTCGCCTAAGTGGAAGAATCAAAACACCAGCACCGTCACACCAAGTAAAAGCCTCTATAGATAGCTATTTCTCAAACGTTTGTCTTACTTCACCTTTTTTGCACTTTGTAAGCATCATTTAAACGTATAAAAAAAAGCATTTTTCTAGTTTTGCCTCTGGATGTATACACATCAACTCTAGCAGTGTGCAGGTCTCACCTCAGTGGAAGTAAAATTACTGGCATGAAAAACTTAAAAGTAAAAGCAATCTCATCTAAAATTTACTTCCTTTTTTTTTTTTTTTTTACAAATGAGAACATTGTTGCATATGATTTTTCCCAAGAAACACAAAAGGGACGAGAGGACAGAGTTTGACCTGGATTAAAATAAAATGCATCAACAGAATAAAACAGTTGTTGTTTCTGATGTGATGCTTTTGGAATGCCTGCAAAATCTACTTTATAATGGATGACATGTAGCAAATAGTACAATACTTGAGTAAAATAAAAATTACTGACTAAAGAAAATACTAAATAATAATAAATACTAAAGAAAATACACAAAATAGCTACGCAGTTACAGTAACGAGAGTAAATATAATTAGTTTTCTCCACTTTTGTTGATAGTTTTAAGGTTTAGGTGTGTATGTGTGTGTGTGTGTGTGTGTGTATTCGTACACTTCTGCATGCATGTGTGTTGGTTCCAGTCTCCAAGTCCCTCTGGGTAACGGCGGGTTAATGAGCTAAGAAACCGGGACACGGGACGGGACGCGGGACGAGACGCGGGACGAGACGCGGGACGGGACGCGCCACTCAACGCTCACCCCGCCGCCGCCGCCGCCCCGGTGCGTTCGGCGCCCACTTCTAATTGAAAGTGTCAGGGAGCCGGAGACGCCTCGTCGAGACCAAACAGAACGCCTTCAAACAGCCACAACTGTAGGTGTCAGTCGTGAGTCGCACTCTTCTCAGCGCTCTTGTCACCGGCGCCGGCGGTTTGATTGACAGGCGCTGACCCCATTTAACAGAAGGTTCCTACGCTTTCAAACCCCCGGCGGAGGGAAAACAACACGCCGCCGCGCTTTACCCCGAGACCCGCCGCGTTTTGAAGAGTTCGCTTCCAAAAATGAGACGCACGCCGCTCGGAAAAATGTGACGCTCCGCTCTCTTGCGATGATTGATGGCACAAAATTAAATCAACTTGTACTTTTTAAAGGAGAGTAGGTCACCTAAGGCCTCGGCTGGCAAAATGACTTCAGCAGAGATTTTAGAGATATTGAACGATGAACCTCAGGTGATATTTTCCTCCCAGATGGATATGAAGTGTTGACAAAAGGAATCCTTTATTTGATGAAAAGTTAAAACCGCTTTAATAAGAACATATTGGAAGAATTAAACTGCTCCTGCTTTAACACCCTGTGTATAAAGGAGCCATGAGCCTCATGTATATAAGCGAGTAATGACATTTAAAAAGGCCACAAGTCCATTTCAGCCTCTTAGTGCGCTGCAAACCTGATTCAGATGTGAGGCTTTTTATTTTTATTGACATTCAGTTGCGTGGGAGTCGGCCACAGAGAATTTCCTGCTGCTGTCGTGAAAAACCTTTTTGTTTAATTCATTTTTTATTAGAAATGTATCTTTTTTTTTTTCTTTAATTAAGGTTTACACTGTGCTTTTGTGTGCTGAGTAAATTCCCCAAGCCCGAGGCCTGCGAAGCTCATCCAGAACGCTCTGTGAATTCATAAGACTGTACGAGGAGACGGGTTTAAAAACCAGACAGATCCTCCTTGGTCACAATCTGAATCAAAATCACTGGAGTATACAATACAGCAGACAGTAAACTATACATGTCACTCTACATATAGACAGTAAACTATACATGTCACTCTACATATAGACAGTAAACTATACATGTCACTCTACATATAGACAGTAAACTATACATGTCACTCTACATATAGACGGTGAACTATATCATTCTACGAGCACAGACACACAATTTCATGAAATGAGCACAAACTCTGAAACGCAGATGACATGTTGTGGACGCAAATTATGTGACGATCGGGTTCCTCCACCGTGAAATCATTATGTGACAACAGCAGGAATTGGACTCGACGTTTTCACCTGTTTGACATGTGAAAACGTTCGCTAACACTTCAGATTAGGCAAGTAAAAGAAGTTCAGACAACTTAAACAAGTCGGTGAAGGGTTAGGGTTAAGGT
>NC_136015.1:26037902-26048771 GCF_048128805.1 Centroberyx gerrardi | reverse complement strand
TGATGAAAGTGCTTTTCTTCTCTCACTTTGCTAAGTCTCTCCCTCTCTCTATCTCTCTCTCCTCTCTGTCTCTCTCTCTCTCCCTCTCTCTGTCTCGCTCTCTCTCCATCTCTCTCTCCCTCTCTCTCTCTCTCTCTCTCTCCCTCTCTCTATCTCTCTCTCTCTCTCTGTCTTGCTCTCTCTCCCTCTCTCTCTCTCTCCCTCTCTCCCTCTCTCTCTTGCTCTCCACTCATCCATCCCTTGCTCGGTCTCCCACTCTTCATATGACTTACTCGCTTTTACTCTCTTCTGTTTTCGTCTTTCTTCTCGCCTTTTCTTCAACATTCCTCTCTCTCTCTCTCTCTCTCTCTCTCTCTCTCTCTCTCTCTCCTTCTCTCTCTCCCTCCCTCTCTCTCTCTCTCCAGGTGGTGTTTTCCCGGGTGGCCAGAGTCTGTAAGAACGATAACGGCGGTTCTCCCAGAGTTCTGGAGCGATACTGGACTTCCTTCCTCAAGGTGACTTCACCGTGTTTTTAGCCTTTTTCTTAAAGTAAATCAACTCCCAAGTCTAAATGTAGATCACCAAGTCAAGTCCATGTCATTAAAGTCAAGTCTCAAGTCTAAATGTAGAACAGCAAGTCAAGTCAGAACAAATCAAGAGTCCAGTATCAATTTAATATCTTAAAGAAAACTAAATATCTAGGACTTTTCAATGCAATATGTTTTAATAGGATAAAAACTTGGTAAGAGCATCATGAGTTTGATTTCTATAATCAGTTTCAACTTCAATAAATTCAATCATTCCATACAAATTCAGAAAACAGAATTTAAATTCAGTCGTCCGCTGGAACAAATCTCATCACTTTCAATCTAAGTCATTTACACAAACACAAGATCTCAAGTCAAGACTTTAGAAACCTTTTCAAGTCATCAAAGTACAAGTCAGAGTCAAGTCCCAAGTCACCAGAACCCAAGTCAAGTCAAGTCTCAAGTCTTCTCTTCATGCATCAAGTCGAGTCTCAAGTGATTAAAACTGTGACTCGAGTCCAAGTCATGTGACTCGAGTCCAAGTCATGTGACTCGAGTCCCCGCCTCTACTGTGAAAATAAGTGATAATTTAGATTTTTATTATCTTGACTGCCGACACCTGTGGATTCACTGCAGTGTTTACGACTTGTGATGACACACTTCCGCATTCACACACACACACACACACACACACACACACACACACACACACACACACACACTAACAGTGTATTTCTCTGCAGGCTCGGTTAAACTGTTCAGTTCCTGGTGATTCCTTCTTCTACTTCGATGTTCTGCAGTCGCTCACCAACGTGCTGCAGATCAACCAGCGGCCCGCGGTGGTGGGAGTGTTCACCACACAGGCCAACAGGTGTGTGTGTGTGTGTGTGTGAGAGTGACAGAAAGGGAGTAAATATAAATAATCTCACTCTCAATAATAATAATGAATCACTTTGCTGATTACAAATTTTAGTTTTAGTTTTAGTCATTTTAGTTTCAAACTGCAGTTCAGCTTCAGGAGTTTGAATTAGTTTTCAGAAGATGTTCAGTTCACATTCTGTTTCCTTACAGCTGGTGACATCACTGCTACTGACTTCCTGTCTGTCTGTCTGTCTGTCTCTCTCTCTCTCTCTCTCTCTCTCTCTCTCTCTCTCTATCTGTCTCTCTGTCTCTGTCTGTCTGTCTCTCTGTCTGTCTCTCTCTCTCTCTCTCTCTCTCTCTCTCTCTCTTTCTATCTCTCTCTCTCTGTCTGTCTCTCTCTCTCTCCCTCTATCTGTCTCTGTCTCTCTTGTCTGTCTCTCTCTCTCTCTCTCTATCTCTCTCTCTGTCTGTCTCTCTCTCTCTCTCTGTCTCTCTCTCTGTCTGTCTCTCTCTCTCTCTGTCTCTCTTTCTCTCTCTCTCTCTCTATCTGTCTCTCTCTCTCTGTCTCTCTCTCTCTCTCTCTCTCTCTCTCTCTCTGTCTCTCTGTCTCTCTCTCTGTCTCTCTCTCTCGCTCTCTCTCTCTCTCTCTCTGTCTCTCTCTCTCTCTGTCTCTCTCTCTCTCTCTCTCTGTCTGTCTCTCTGTCTCTCTCTCTCTCTCTCTCTCTCTCTCTCTCTCTCTCTCCCTCTCTCTCTCTCTCAGTATCCCCGGCTCAGCAGTTTGTGCTTTCTACATGGACGACATAGAGAAAGTGTTCAACGGGAAGTTTAAGGAGCAGAGGACCAGCGACTCGTCCTGGACGCCGGTGCCTGACGAGCAGGTGCCCGCCCCAGGTGACACGCCGGGCCCGGGGGCGGAGCTTAGTGTGTATCAGTTACTGTTGAAATGCATAATGAGTTTAAACAAGTAGAAACAAAGGGATGAAACAGACATAACCAGAGTCTGAAATAACCTGCCATGGTCTGGTAAACAAACAAAAAATATATATATATATATTTTTACCAGCCAAAATAATTAATATCCATTTTTCATATGAAAAGAAATATGTCTGGACTGATGCTCATATTCAGCTGTTTCTTCATGTGTTCTGAACTGGTCTGAACACCACAGAAGAAGAGACAGACGAGTCCATCATGTTAGATAAAGTTGCAGCAACTGTTGTTTACAAGTCCTGCTTGGCTTGTGATTGGTCAGTTTGAAGCTGAATGAATCAATAAAAGTATTAGTAAACAATTAGTAATTAATAAAAGTAAGTAAAGCTTTATTGCTGTTCATGATTGCACTTCAAAATCTTCTACACAGTCAAACAAAATGGCTGAATGTTTTTTCCCATGATGCTCAGGCCCGGGTCGTGTGCGGGCGACGGCCCGGCGGCGGACTACAAGTCGTCGGTTCAGTTCCCGGACGACACGCTGACGTTCATCAAGTCGTTCCCTCTGATGGACGAAGCCGTTCCCTCCGTCAACGACCGGCCCTGCTTCACCAGGACGTCCAGCAGGTGACACACACACACACACACACACACACACACACACACACACACACACACACACACACAGAGGGATATAGAGGGAAATGACAGAACTGACTGTTGATGTCAGTGGAGAGGAACGAGCGACAGCGCGTCCCAAAAATCAAGAAACTTCAGAAAGTCGATCACACGCTTCACTTATCTGAATGCTCTGGTTTTAACTGATTAGACACAGTGTTGTTTTGTCTTTTTTTACTTTTTTTTTATCATTGTAATCTCTAGCTCTACACTTATTACGACGTTTCTGGAATTTTTCAAGAAATGAAATACATTTCCTCCTCCCCCCTCCTCCTCTTCCTCCTCCTCCTCCCTCCCTCCTCCTTCCTCCTCCTCCCTCCCTCCTCTTCCTCCTCCTCCTCCTCTCTCTCCTCCTGCTTCTCCTCTTCCTCCTCCTCTCTCTCCTCCTGCTTCTCCTCTTCCTCCTCTTCTCTCCTCCTCCTCTTCCTCCTCCCCCCCCTCCTCTTCTCCTCCTCCTCCTCTCTCTCTCCTCCTGCTTCTCCTCTTCCTCCTCTTCTCTCCTCTTCCTCTTCCCTCCCTCCCTCCCCTCCTCTTCCTCCTCCTCCTCCTCCTCTCTCTCCTCCTGCTTCTCTTCCTCTCTCTCTCCTCCTCCTCTTCCTCCCCCCCCTCCCTCCTCTTCCTCCTCCTCCTCCTCCTCTCTCTCCTCCTCCTTCTCCTCTTCCTCCTCTCCTCTCTCTCTCTCCTGCTTCTCCTCTTCCTCCTCCTCTCTCTTCTTCCTCCTCCTCTCTTCTCCTCCTGCTTCTCCTCTTCCTCCTCTTCTCTCCTACTCTTCCTCCTCTCCTCCTCCTCCTCTCTCTCCTCCTGCTTCTCCTCTTCCTCCTCCTCTCTCTCTCCTCCTCCTCCTCTCTCTCCTCCTCCTCTCTCCTCCTCCTCTTCCTCCTCCTCCATCTGAACCGGCTGAAGCTCAAAGCTGCTGTGACTCAGCGTGAAGCAGACAGCAGAGTGTTGTTAATATCACAGCAGACCACATGACATTTCACCAGGGTCTGAGGTGTGTGTGTGAGTGTGTGTGTGTGTGTGTGTGTGTGTGTGTGCATGTGTGTGTGTGTGTGTGTGTGTGAAAAATATACGAACACCGATGCAACCGCCCACATACATGCAAATGGACACACACCGATCGAAACAAACTTGGTTACACCCTAATGCATGCGCGCATGAACACACACACACACACACACACACACACACACACACACACACACCCTGCTGGCTTCACCCCAAGAAGCAGACAGGATGCTGGGGAGAAGACAAGATAGACTAGAGAGAGAGAGGGAGGAGAGGAGAGATGGAGGGATGTAAAGAAGGATGAAGGAGAAGGAGGGATGAGGGAGGGAAGGAGAGGAGGAGGGATGGGGGCAGAAATAAATGAGAGAAGAAGAAGAGAGATGGATGAAAGAGGAAAGACAGCAGGGAAGGACAGAAGGAGAGGAAGGAAGCAGGGAGTGAAGGAAAGAAGGAGGGAAGGGTGAAAGGCAGGGAGGGAAGGATGAGGAGAGGAGGAAAAGAGGAGAGAGAGAGAGAGAAGAATGAGTGGAGAGATGGAAGGGAGGAATGAAAGAGAGGGAGGGATGAGAGGACGAGAAGAAACAAAGAGTGAGGGGAGGAGTGATGGAGGGAAGAAGGAATGATGAGAGGAGGGAGGGAGGAACGGAGGGGAGGAGAGGAAAGAGGGAGGAGAGGAGGAGGGATGGGGGCAGAAATAAATGAGAGAAGAAGAAGAGAGATGGATGAAAGAGAGAGGAGAAGGGAAGGAGAGGATGAAGAGGAAAGACAGCAGGGAAGGACAGAAGGAGAGGAAGGAAGCAGGGAGTGAAGGAAAGAAGGAGGGAAGGGTGAAAGGCAGGGAGGGAAGGATGAGGAGAGGAGGAAAAGAGGAGAGAGAGAGAGAAGAATGAGTGGAGAGATGGAAGGGAGGAATGAAAGAGGGAGGGATGAGAGGAGGAGAAGAAACAAAGAGTGAGGGGAGGAGTGATGGAGGGAAGAAGGAATGATGAGAGGAGGGAGGGAGGAACGGAGGGGAGGAGAGGAAAGAGGGAGGAGAGGAGGAGGGATGGGGGCAGAAATAAATGAGAGAAGAAGAAGAGAGATGGATGAAAGAGAGAGGAGAAGGGAAGGAGAGGATGAAAGAGGAAAGACAGCAGGGAAGGACAGAAGGAGAGGAAGGAAGCAGGGAGTGAAGGAAAGAAGGAGGGAAGGGTAAAAGGCAGGGAGGGAAGGATGAGGAGAGGAGGAAAAGAGGAGAGAGAGAGAAAAGAATGAGTGGAGAGATGGAAGGGAGGAATGAAAGAGAGGGAGGGATGAGAGGAGGAGAAGAAACAAGGAGTGAGGGGAGGAGTGATGGAGGGAAGAAGGATTGATGAGAGGAGGGAGGGAGGAAAGAGGGAGGAGAGGAAGGAGAGAAGGAAGGAACAAAGATGGGAGTGAAGGAGGAGGCACAAATCAACCAGGGTGGAAATCTATAGAAGAAGAAGAAGAAGAAGAAGAATACTTTTATCAGTCAGTAAAACGAGATAAAGAGACTTAAAACTAGAAAAGAACACCGTCTAAAAGAAGGAATACAATGAAATGGAATACAATAAATAACAGAAAGAAATAAAATAAATTAAAATAGAATAAAACGGAGAAGGCCCATGAGGTCTTCATCAGTTTCCAAAGCTTTAATATGATTTTTTTCCGTGCTGTAATTTCATAATGTGAAAATTCCTGCGCTCCTTTTTGTTGACGTTCAACTTCCTGCCCGTCGCCGGCAGTGAAATGCATGCTGGGAGCCGGTGCCCACTCTCTAACCTTCCTGTGACGGGCCTGTTTTCCGTATCCCCAAGTACAATTCATTACATATTCACTTCTTCTAATAGGAACAACACTGCAGGCAGTAGAAAACAGTAGAAACAGACAGAAGCCTCTCCGCTCTGCTGCTCTGCTCATTATTTAGTGAAGCGATGGATGATTTCATTTAGTACATTTTGCTTTTTTTTTTTTTACACATTTATCCAGCGCTCGTATGCAGAGTGACTTACAGTAAGTGCAACAGTAGAATTAGCTTCAATTTGTAGACCGGCGTCAAATGTCAAAGCCAACGATCCAAAACCAACCAATCAAGTCATCGCTCACTTCCTGCTGCGATGGGAACTTGGGAAACATTTATATTGGAGCTATTTAGCGGATAATCTTAACTCAAGTGACTTAGAATGAGAAGAAGAGTAGAATTAGCTTCAGTTCCTCGATCACCGACATTACAAGCAGATATGGGCAAAAATACATAAAAATGTAGGTGGAAAGTAACTAAGTACATTTCCTCAAGTACTGTACTTAAGTACAATTATGAGGTTCTGGCACTTTACTTGAGTATTTCCATTCTGTGAGACTTTCTTCTTTTCCTCCACTACATTTATCTGCCGGCTGGAGTTACTAGTTACTTTGCAGAATAAGGTTTTACACGCAAAACATACGATAAGCTCATAAAATATGTTGCATTGTTAGAGTTTAAACTCCCCAACAGTATATGGAGCAGTTAGACCGACAACATTAAAATCCTTCTGACAGGTTAAATCAATCAAATCAATAATTTAACTCTCTGAAAGAATGAGGACTTTTACTGTTGATACTTCAGTAAATACGTATTTCAAATACATTCAAGCAAGGAGTGACGGGGGGGGGGGTTGATGTTGAGTGATGGTGGGAAGAAGGAAGGATGAGAGGAAAGGAGGAGAGGAGAGGAAGGAGGGATGGTGGATGAAAGAGAGGGAGGGTTAGAGAGAGGATAATCGCCGATATTAGCTTTGATTAGCCGTCGGCTCCCGGAAGATCCGTCTCTCTCTCTCTCTCTCTCTCTCTCTCTCTCTCTCTCTCTCTCTCTCTCTCTCAGCTCTGACCTTTTTAATCTGCGTCTGTAGATTTCGAATGAGTTTCTGATGGATTCTAATTACCGGCCCGGAATGGGAATGAGACTCTTAATTCCGTGTATGAATCAGTCTCGGCTCTCGGAGGGCCGAGCCGACCCAGATAATGATGGAGGCGATGGATGTCCGAGAGCCCGGCCTTAAAGGGGAAGTCCGCCCTCCGCTCCTCTGACGCTGTTATCTAGCTTCAGTCCGTGATGTTCAGGGCATTCCATGAGTTATTCTATTAAGTGTTGTAATTTACTTTTCTGGTGAACCCACTTTCCCCTCGACCTGCCGCGTCCGCTTCTACTGCAGTTAGTGATTTCCTACGTTTCCCAGAATGCCTTTCGACAACCTCCAGAGAACGAGCCTGAACTTGTTGCATTCAGCTGAGGGTGATACAGTGAGAGCGATAATGATAGCATAGTAAGAGCGAGAAAGTGAGAGTTTTCCTATTCGTGAAAAAGTGAGAGTTGCTGTGTTGCTGTTGCATTGCATTCTGGGGCCAGTTGCATAAAGCTAGTTTAAGACTAGTCTAAGCCTTAGACTGGTCTTAGATTCTCAGGTTGGACTAGGCTAATTAAGACCATCTGTTAATTAAATATTACGACTGACTTATTTTTTTAGGTAGGAAAGTTAGCCACCTTCCCTCCTGGCTAATCTTGAGTTGAGAACTTTGTTGCTATGGCAACGAGCCGGCCTAACCGCCAGAATGTGAGGTTTAAATACTGAAGCTGTTTCATAAAAGACGGCAAATCCTTGGTTTTTGGAAAGAGCCTGAAGAAGAGAGCGAGTCTTTAGAGACAAACAAGCCATTAGAGATCTACAACAATCAAGAAGTTGTAGGAACAGGTAAATATAAATGTCTATAGCAAGTTTGACTTAAGGTCACATTTAAGTCTAAGACTAGGTCTATCTTTATGCAACTGGCCCCTGGTCTCTCTCCTGCTCCTGTGGTGGAGAAACTGGTCTCTCTCCTCTTCTACGATGGATTTCTCTCCTGTATGATTGTTGAACGTCTCTCGGTGCAAAATGGCGGCTCTAGAAAGAAGCCCTCGCTCTTTGATTCTGAGGGACTGACACCAAAACCTGACGTTTACCGCTGATGTTTTACATCCTGAAACATTTTCTCATATCAAACTCCACTGTAGCTGCTGGGAAATATCTGGAGGTGACGTCACCTCGTCTACGATTGGCCGGTTATCCACCAAGAAGAAAAATACAACAAACTACCAAATGGAACCAGGAATTTAGTGTCAAAGTCTTTCAATGGGGAGTTCTCAAAATAAATAACTAAAATACACCAAACTACTGAATGGAACAAATTTCCCCTTTAACTTCTGACATTTGGAGAATGTTTTTAAAGTCCAAACGTGACTCCAAACCCCCGTAGGAGTCAAACCCCCCCCTGCTTAAAAAATACAAACCCAGGTACGTTTGGACGACTGGCGTTACTAGTGCCTTGCTCTTCCCACTGACTTCCACAGGGACTTGAACCCCAAACCCTGGTAGTGTTGGTGTTGGTGCCTTGCTCTACCCAATGAGCTAGGGAAAGAAATAAAGTAAATAAAGTAAGAGCTAAGGAAAGAGGTAGAGGTACGTTTTCTTCTGAGGGTGTTTGAGAGCTGGTGGAGCGAACTGTTGTTCCGCCAGGTTTCTCTTGAAAAACAAAGGTTCCAAAGGTTGGTCAGGATGTATTTTCACTGAGTCTGTCTTTAACGCCTCGCAGGGCCAAGCTGACCCAGATCGTGGTGGACGTCTCGGCGGGTCCCTATAAGGACCGGACCGTCATGTTCCTGGGTTCGGACGATGGCCGGGTGCTGAAGGTTCTGGCCAGCACCCATCCCAACGACAGCTTCGGGTCCCAGCTGCTGGAGGACATCGACGTCTACAACCCCTCCAAGTATGTGCATAATAATACTAACATTAATACTGCTGTTACTACTGCTAATACTGCATCCACTAGAGGACATCGATGTCTACAACCCCACCAAATATATTCATAATAATACTAACACTAATACTGCTGTTACTACTGCTAATACTGCATCCACTGGAGGACATCGATGTCTACAACCCCACCAAATATATTCATAATAATACTAAAATACTAAAACGCTAATACTACTATGCTAATACTACTATAATACTAATACAATAGACTGCATAATTTCTGCATACATACAAAAAAAGCATGATTGCTGTTAGTACTATCTACTACCATTACACTACTGTTAATAATAATACTAATACTACTTCTGCCACTACTACTATTACTACTACTACTACTACTATTAATGTCACTACTACTGCAGCTACTGTTATTGTGTTATAGTAACACTACTACTGCTACTACTGCTACTACTACTACATTAAATTGCCATGGCTCTAACTAAAATATGTTAAATTCATACGTCTATTTTTATTGAAGTCATAATTATTGATAATTGTAGATGTTCAGTGAAATAAATCAATATTCCCATGCCTGATTCCTGTCACCTGCCTCCTGTCCTCTCCTGTACAGCTTTAAGAGGACAGGAGGGTTCAGGGACTGGAGCTGAGCATTAAAATGATCATTATTATTGTTACTAATATCATTATCATGTTAATATAATAATATTCTGCCCCCTGTCTGTGTCCAGGTGTAACGTTCAGGGTCAGGAGGACAGGAGGGTTCTGGGACTGGAGCTGGATAAGGACCATCATGCCTTGTTCGTGGCCTTCAGCAGCTGTGTGATCAGAGTCCCGCTGAGCCGCTGCACCCAGCATGGAGCCTGTAAACAGTGAGTCCACACCAGGGTCCCAGCTGTGTGTGGGACCAGGTTCTGCTGGGGCCGGGGCTAACTGTGATGGGTTTCAGCAAGTCACATGACATTTAGCCAGAATGAGTCAACTTTTTCCCCTAACCGGTCTGCACCTGCCATCTGTCAACAGTGTGTGTGTGTGTGTGTGTGTGTGTGTGTGTGTGTGTGTGTGTATGTAATCTCTGACTTTTAGTCAATTTAGGGAAGTTAGTAACTTTGCCTCCAAAAGATAACAGAAAACTAGACTGATATAGAGTTAATTGATCTCCCTGTCTGCCCCATTAATGACACCTATGACCAGCACACATAAAACCATCAACAGATTACTAGTGTTTTTATAATTACTATTACTATCACTACTACTACTACTGCTTCTACTACTACTACTCCTACCACTACTACTACTACTACTACTACTCCTACCACTACTACTACTACTACTACTCCTACCACTACTACTACTACTACTACTACTACTACTACTACTACTACTACTACTCCTACCACTACTACTACTACTACTACTACTACTACTACTACTACTACTGCTACTGGTACTTCTACTACTACTACTACTACTCCTACTACTACTACTACTACTTCTACTACTACTACTACTACTACTGCTAATCCTACCACTACTACTACTACTACTACTACTACTACTACTACTATTACTTCTACTACTACTGCTACTACTACTACTACTGCTACTACTACTACTGCTACTGGTACTCCTACCACTACTACTACTACTACTACTACTACTACTACTGCTACTGGTACTTCTACTACTACTACTACTCCTACTACTCCTACTACTCCTACTACTACTGCTAATCCTACTACTGCTACTGCTACTCCTACCACTTACTACTACTACTGGTACTGGTACTACTACTACTACTACTCCTACCACTACTACTACTACTACTGCTACTATTACTTCTACTACTTTGTCCCCGGCAGTGTTCGTTGTATTTCACATTATGAGCAGCGTTCCTCAGCAGCTCAGTTTGGCTAAACGTTTGAACACCGTCATTGTGTTTATTCTGGCAAACAACCAAAACATTAAAAAGGGGAATCGTTTTAAACTCTAAGACGAGGAGCTTAATTAGGAACATAATCAATATTGTAAAAGCCAGCGTGTGCTGCGGGACATGGGGATGCCAAGCCTGAAGATGACTGGAGTTTAATATTAACAAAAAGA